>NW_019384367.1:937705-1038290 GCF_000671375.1 Centruroides sculpturatus | reverse complement strand
ATTTTATTTAACTTATTCTAATTTATTGTATTAATTTCGTTATGCTTGTTTACTTAATTCGATTTCAATATACAGCACATGTTCTAATATAAGTTTAAAATTCAAAAAGCTATTGATTCGAACGTTTTTATCCTGATGATTAGATGGTCTTCTTCCATACAAGTAGAAAAAAGTTACGTTAAAATTGTAAGTAACTCATATTATTTATTGATTAAGACTGATTAAACATTTCATACTTTAAATTTTTATTGAATAATTATTACAAGTTTTCAGTTTATAATATTCCCTGACGTATTAAAATTTTTGTTAATTTATCCCATTCTTAATTTGCAGTGTAAAAACCACCGATCCTCACTTTTTGGCTAGTCGCATGGAATTTTCAGAGTTTCGTCACGATCACACACTTAAATGAGGAGTTTTTCATAAAAAGTCCTCTTTTTATGACAAACAAACAACTCAGTTTCAAGCAGCTCAGTAAAATCCCCAGCTGTCATATCTCATCGAAGTAAAAAAATCAATTTATTTAAATGTATCAATGAAACTTAAATTACTCTAAGTATTTTTATAATGCAGACATATTACTATGAGAAAATGTACAAACTAGTATAACAAGAGAAAAAATATTTAAATGTATCAATGAATTTTGTTTGTCCTTCACATTACAATTTGTTAAAAATTGTAATAAAAAGTTCATCGTGAATTGATTATGGTTTAAAAATGCTTAACTATAAGTATTTTCATCACTTATATATAGATAAATATCAGTGGCATGCCGTCATTGGAAGCTATGGAAGCACCGCTTCCCTTGTATTTCCTAAAATATAAGCACATATTGCGCGATTATTTTCATATTTGAACGTATTTTGAATTACTTAAAATTAATATTTTTTTTATAACCGCATTATGTATTTTATTACAGATTTATATATGAAATCTGTAATAAAATACATAATGCGGTATAATAATAATAAAATATCTGTGCAAAACAACAATAAGATCACTATTGTATATTCAAATCTAAATTTGTATATGCATATTCCCAATGGAAGTGCTGTATTGTCAGCTTCCAGGGAGAAAATATTTGAATGGTGTAAAGCAGCCAATTTACGGGCATTGGCGCATACGCTTTACAGAGTACCAACCTCTGGCTATCCCTTAGCCACTGGTAGGGAGCTATTTGACTAAGTGAATTGTTTTAAAATTTAAAAAGTAAAGAATATTCAATGTTATTTTTATATATGTTTCTTTTCAAAGTTATATTTAATTAAAATTTTCTTTTAATTATAATTATATTGACAGATTTTCAGACATAAAATCTGTAGAATTTTTATTACTTTTAGATGTTAATAATTTTAAATATTATGAAAAACAATTTTTTCAAGTGAGTTTTAATTCTTTAAATTAAATCAAAAAATTTTCCATAAAATTTACTTATGTAAATTACATAGTGAATTGTAATATTTATATTTGTGTCTAGACTATATTGACAAGTAACTCTTAGACATTAAAAGTATTATAATTATTGATGATTTGAACAAAGACGTACTAAAATAGTTATATGATTTAATATCATTCAGTTTTATGGTACCATCTACCAGTATGTCTATTGAGTGCAGTTTTTCAACCACTGAAACACGTGATCGGAGGAAAAATTGTTGTTGCTAGTGTTGCTTTCAAATATGTTGATGGAGTCGACAACCAGTGACTTTTATGGTTAAGTAATTAACAACATTGCGGAAAAAATTGCTGAATAGAGTTAGTTTATAAAAAAAAATTAAAAAATAAGTTTTCCTATCATTGTTTGTATTATATCAATTTGTATTTATCATCATCATCATCATCATCATCATCATCATCAGCTTATTCTACCATTTCAAGTTATGGTGTAGCCTCCCTTACATAATCGACCTCCATTTGTGCCCATGTTTGCCTATCATTTGTCACTCTCCACCATGTATTGCCTGCTTGTCTCCTTATGTCATAGTCCTATCTTAAGTATGGACGTCTCTTGGGTCTTTTGAGTCCCTGTGGATACCACATTGTGATTCTCGTGGACCATCTCTTGTCAGTCCTCCTTGCCAGATGTCCTGCCCATTTCCATTTGAGATATTTAATTCTGTGGATTACATCAGTTACCTGGGTTCTTTGCCTAATCCACTCTATTCTTTTGTGATTTCTTTTGGTTATTCCTAGCATGTATTGCTCCATTGACCTTTGGGCAACTTAGAGTTTCACTGTTATTTCTTTCTTTAGTGTCCAAGTTTCACATCTGTAAGTCATGACTGGTAGTGTATGCATTGATTGAATGCTCTTTTCTTAAGGTGGATTGGCATTTTAGACCTGAAGATTTCAGAATTTTGTTCAAATGTAGACTATGCTAGTTTGATCCTCCTGTTGGTGATCTAGTAGTGAGCCAGATTTGGATATTACTTGTTCCAGGTATATATATTCAACTACTGTTTCTAGTGTGATGCTGTTTATTGTTATGTCTTGACTGTGTACTAGATCATTTTACATGATTTTTGTTTTCGCCAAGTTCATTTTAAGGCCAATTTCATTGCTAACTTTGTTTAAATCCCTGATTACTACTTGTAATTCAGAAGGATCTTTAGCTATCAATTTGTATTATGCATGTATTATTTGAATTTTAGAACTAAAATACATAAATTGTTTATTTTTATCATTTCCAGTATTTGTTTAAAATTTTTATGGAAATGTGATGTTCAGGACAGGTCCAAACTGTCACGAAAGACAAAAAATTATTAATTTAGAGAAAAATTTATTAGTTTAGAAAAACGTAGCAAAAAATCATTTGTAGCTGAACACCCATTGTTTATATGAAACTGTAACACTGAAATTATAAATCGTAGAAGGAAGTCATCTTATGATTGGTGGAAGATTGAATTTATCTTTGATTTTGACCTTTTTCATGCTCCAGGTAGGAGTCTCATTACTCTTAGTAACCAGGGACCAGCCACACAGGAAGCGTGATTGAGGGAGAATGACCAGTCAAAATGGACAAAAGAAGGAACAGAGATTGATATAATCCCTGACAATCAAGGACACACCTCGCAATCAGTTAATGTTTCAAATAACCAAAATTCCATGTGTCAACACGCAAAAAAAGCAGTTTCTTATCTATTGTGCCAACCTGTAACCCGTGCCACTTCAGACTTAGAGCGTGTCCCTGACGCCAACAGACGAACTCTTCCTGTGTCTTACAGACTCATCAATGCCACTGCTTCGGGCCCACCTTCGATCGACGATCAAAGAACCACATTGATGCCCAGGATGTCCGAACAGCTGATTGTCCTAAAGCAAACTATTTTGTACATAGTGTATGTTTATTTTATGTGAAAATAAATGGTTTTTGTCAGGTACTTGTCATCTTTGTCTCCTCTGCCACCGCACATGTACGAATGGACCCTAGACCACCACTGATGCACAAGTAATTGATTGCCCCTGGAAGTCTGCTTCTTACAGAAACACAGCTTCCCTATCATTAAATGTCATGGCATGCCACTGATAAATACAGTAGAGCGTCGATTTTCCGAAAGTCAATCATCCGAAAGAATTTCAGTCGGCAAATTTAAATTTTCGCCAGTGCTGTGGCGCTTCAATCTTTCGCTATGTCTTGGGCTACTCAAATATTTTACGTTTTTGATACTAAATTAACATCTGAAGTATAATTTTTTTATTATTTTTATATTTTTCAATATATTTATTTTGTTTGTACAAAATAAAAAAATAATTTTTAACGATACAATAGTNTATTTATTTTGTTCGTACAAAATAAAAAAATTATTTTTAACGATACAATAGTCTTTGTTAGGCTTAATATCGACGAAAATTTAACGCGAAGCGACACGCAACGGAAAAAAATTTCGACATCGGATACGTTAAACTATTTTTTCGTACGTAAATCAGTTATCCGAAATATCAGTTATCCGGACAACCCCAGTCCCCAATTGATTCGGAAAATCGACGCTCTACTGTATATATATATATGTTTGTTTTTTTTTTTTTTTGTTTCAACTTATAAGTCATTTTTTTTATAGATGTTTAATTGATGATTTTGTGTAATATTATATAACTGTGAAGTAATATGTGCAATGAAAATAATTTTGTAGAAAGCAACAGTTTTATTATTTCTTATTATTCTTTTGAAACTTAGTAACAGATTTCAACATAATTTTGTATACAGTAAGTTTAAACAAATTAATTAATCCTAGTTTAGAAGTTAAAAGTAATTTTGGTATAAATAAAGTAAATGTTCTGATAGTCACTGTGATTATATAATGTAATAATGTAGTGAAATAAAGTTAAGTGATATAAAAAACATAACTATGCATATCACTACAGCAGATCTGATTATGAGAAACATATTTTTATTTTTATCTATGTAAAAATTACTGTTAATCTCTAAATTTAAACCTGATTTGCTTGCTTAATTTTATTATTTTAGGAAGTTTCATTTTGATTTTTAACAATCATATTAATGTAGATGTAATGTACTGTATGTTGGGTATAAAATTAAACCCAACATACAGTAATAATTGTGAGATAGGCTACTGCTGAATTTTTATTTGAGCTATAATATTATAGGAAGAATAAAAATATGGCAGTACCATATCATTGTTACCATAATTATTAATATTAGTACTTACAACAAAATGGTAATTTTAGAATTGTTAAAATTATAAGAAGTCTGTATCAATTTTTACAATTCTAAAATTGACCATTTTAAAAAAATAGTGAATAATTATTCAAAATTAATTGTTTAATTGGAATATATGTGAATGAAATTATTTATAAATAAGAATTTCTTGAAACATTTTACAAGATTAAAGAATGGCTTCTGAGGATCTATTATTTTTTTAGGAGTTTCAGAGTACATTTACATCTTTCCTACAATTTCAAAAAAAGTTATGCTGGAAATTTGACTAATTTGTACTGGAAGGCCAGTGTAAAATGGCCAAAAACATTTGTAATGTATGGTATTAAACCAAATTTTTTGATGGAATCATAGATAAGATATGATTGTACTCAGAGCTTTTTAGAAACATCACCAAACGATTAACTAAATAATTATTAATTTTGTTAAGAGATGGTGCCTAATCTATCTCTAGTAGCAAATTACTTGGTATTAATTATTAACATTTAGCGGAATTATAGCCCGATTATTTAGGGGATTGTTTGGTGATGTTTTTATATACATGTCGGGTTTTGCAATGTTTGATATCTGAATTTTTTGTTTCATATGCATATACAGTATATAAATTTTAGGAGTTTGTCTTATTATAAACATTTTTTGAGATTTGTGATTTAACTTTAGATTTGAGAATTGAAGATGAGGAACAAGTTCTGTTTGTAAGGAAATTATAGTTCAAAATAAAAGATGGAACTAGATTTAGACAGATTAAAAATGTTGTGATTTTGTCCATACATTCATAAATGTTGAATGTTGCTCATTTACCTATAGATGATCATATGCATTCATTTGCATAGTAATCTAACTTTGCATGGCGATTTTATACATATCTTTTTGTATTCAAATATACTAGATTTAGCAGATTCATGTTAAAAATATCTATTAATTAAGTAGTAATAATATTTCTGTAGTTATTATTAGAATTTGTATATACAGTATTTCATATGTCACTTTTTGAATGTTTTTAATTGAAGTATATAGAAAACTTAAAAATAGTAAACCCCCACTAACTTGGACAAACTTTTTGAAAAATTGCACAGTAATTTAAAATTTCTTTACAATAGAAAAATTATAATTAACAAGTGTTTCAATATCTAGAAGTCTTTGCAATACTGTGCATTATATTACTGTAGTAGGTAAGTTACTAAAGACTGTACTCTCATCAAATTTTTTGAGCTTATTATCTGTTATAATAAATTCAGTAGTATTACCTACTAAATCTCATTAAAACTTAAACATTCAGGTGTTCTGTAATATCAACAAAGAATGCCAAGTCTGACAACCATTTCTCATCATTCAATGCTTCAGTGGGAATTCCTTTAATATCCATGAATAGTTTAATTTCATATTTAAGATTATAAAATATTTTTAATACGGTTGCTCTCGAGAGCTAACAGACTGGGCAATAATGTTGAACATCTGTATATTCACATTCAAGATCAATTAGCAATTCTTGAAATTCTCGATGACTAAGCGCTGATTTTTTAATTGTGTTTATGTTGTTGGATACGATAGACATTACATTTTCTAATTGCATAGCTTTTGCACATAGATTTTTTTGATGGATGATGCATTGAGATATGAATAATTTAGAAAAATTCTTTCTCCCATTTTTTGTTTAAATAAGAAAATGACTCCCTTATTTTTTCCTGCATTGCTGTCACACCATCTGTTGTTAACCCAGATAATTTTTTTAGTAATAGATTAAACTTTTGCATTGAAATTTCTACTTGTTTGAAAATGTCTGCACTGGTAGTCGTATTTTTTATTGTATTTATCAACAAGAGTTCTTCGCAGACATTCATATTTGAATCAACTCCTCAAATAAATATTGACATTTGAGCTAAATCAGTAATATCAGTGCTCTCATCTAAAGCTAATGAATAATATTCAAGCTGCAATATTCAAAATTTCAATGTATTCTCCACATTCATTGATAAATCATCAATATGTCTCGTTATAGTTCACCACAATAAAGAAATTGAATTGATAATTGTCTTCTTTTCTGGTATGAGTAATCTAACAACTTCAGATATACATTTTTTAATAAATTCTCTGTAATATATGTTGATGATTTAGATAAACATTAAATGTAATGTTTGTTGACGATTTAAACAAACGAAATGTAATCGAATAGGTGTTGAGGTGGCAGGATGGAAAGGGAGCGAGAGTAGCTCGAAGGAACCAGCTGGATGTAGAAGTGTTTAGTTGTATTAATAAAGAGTTATTTGTACCATATTATCTGGTCAGTTGATTTGTTTATAATACATTCTCCATCTGAATACGGTTTTAAATTTTTTGCTATTTGTAAAGCAACAATATAACTAGCTTTAGTATTATTTTTATTTTCTTTGTTAATACTCACAAAGATATTTTGTTGACATTTCAAAGAATTTTTTAAGTTCTCAATTTCTTTACTCATTCGATACCTTGATATCTGTCATAACTTGCATGTTTCATTTGGTAGTGTCTTTTTATATTAAATTTTTTTTTCAGCGATAGTTTTATTGCAAATTAAACATAAAGGTTTTTCATTATGTTCTGTAAAAAATATTGCGATGTCCATTTATCTTGAAAAGATCTGTTTTCGGAATCAACTTTTCTTTATATACTGTTGTTTGATGCCATTTNTGTTGCCTAAAGACAAAGGAAGACCAATCGGTATTTGTTATTTTACGTCACTTCTTGTGTTTGTTCAGTGAAGTGTTCGTTATCCGAACATATGTTCGTTGTCCGATCATAAAAATCTTTCGCGAAAGTGTTCGTTATCCGATTTGTTCGTTAACCGATCTGTTTATTAACCGATCTGTTCGTTAACCGATCACCCACTGTATTAAGTAAAGGTAATTTACTCATATAAAAATACATATGAATAAAAATATAGGTACAGAAAAAGTATATACAGTTGACCCCCATAACACTGTTGATTATTCCATTTTATATGAATTCCATGTTGTACGAGTCACTTAGATTTTACAAATATGTGAGCCATTCACAGCCCAGCACACACATTTGTAAAATCTAAGTGACTCATACAACATGGAATTAATATAAAACGGAATAATCAACAGCGTTATAGGGGGGTCGACTGTACTTATAATAAATCTGATCAAAAACAATTTTAATTGAAAGAAATTTCAGGGACTTGCTGATAATCTGATACAAGTGAAAATGGCAATGGTAATAGGTTCAGTACTACATACATTTTGCTGAAATTACAAGTTGATTGGCTTTCAACCTGATATCTACTTTCCTTTCTCCATTGATGAACATAACATCCTATTGTATTTGAATTTCATGGTCCACATTATACCCACTTGTCTCTGAGCAAAACTTCTTATTTGTGCAAAAGACTCGAAAAGAGTCAGAACTACAGTAGACCCCCCTATAACGCTTAGATACATTCCACGCTAATTGAATTTTACGTTGTATGAATGATTAAATACATGAGCCAATCGCAGCCCGATAGGTGGGAACTTTACGGACTAAGGCTGTTCGAAAGGTTTTCTTCTATAAAATTAACCGATTCTAGACTAATTCNCTACATTATAATCACATGGGAATCAGTAAAACATTATGGAGAGCAAAAGAACATGTCTTTTGGCCGTTCATGGAAAAAGAAATAATTGATGTTGTCAGGAACTGTCCAGCATGTCTAAAGTATCAAAATTCAAATCCGAAAGAAACGCTTATTACCAGAGAACTGTCCACAAGACCGTGGGAAATTGTCACAACTGATATCTGTCATTTATTTGGTAAAGACTATCTACTAGTAATAGATACATTTTCACAATTTCCAGAAGTTTATTGTATGAATCAGAACACCACTCATTCCAGAATAGTTGAAGCTATGAAATCGATATTTTCCAGACATGGCAAGCCAGAAATTATATACTCAGGTAATGATACCCAGTTTGTAAACAAACATTTTCAACAATTTCTAAAACACTGGAAAATAACACATAAGACAAGCTCTCCACAAAATCCTCAGTCTAATGGTTTTATTGAACGGCATGTGCAGACTATCAAAAAATTACTTAAGAAAGCAGTCTATGACTCAAAGGACATTTATCTGACCTTGTTGGAATATAGAAATACACCTTTAGGTCGAGGTATTCCATCCCCAGCACATCTTCTGTATGGTCATAGGTTGCGAGGGCAAGTGCCCACAAGGAATAATCTCTTGAAACCCAGAATAGTTGTAGACAAATTTAGAAAAAACCATTTGCAAAGACAACAAGTACAGAAACACTATTTCGATAGAAATGCTAGAGACCTAACAGCATTAAATCCACATGACCAAGTGATGATCCAAATTGATAAAAGAAACTGGGAGCCTGGTGAAATAATAAAAATAGACAGATATCGACCAAGATCTTATATTGTGCGCATAGACAAAGATGGTAAATACTTCATTCGTAACTGAAGATTTTTAAGGAAGTTCGATGTGAATAGATTTAGAAACATACAGAATCATTCAGGCGAATTGTTGGATCAACCAAGTGAGGATGAACAGGCCAGTGAACAAGGAGAAAACATGGATAGTGGTAGAGAGGAAAAGGACACAGAGAATGAGCAGTTGGAAAATCAGGAGGTGAACAGCAATGAGGCTACGGACTTGACAACTCAATCAGGCCAGGTGATCCATAGGCCATTGCGTTTCAAAGACTTTGTGTAAGAAAGGGAGATGTAATGTGTATTGTATTGGAAATGTTAAAATGTAAAATATTAGTGAGACCGCCAGGTGGCGATCGTTGCTGATGCATCACGTGAACGTGTGGTGCACCCCTTGCACACCCGCTTACGGTGAGCCTAATACATGTCACACAATTTTTTTCTTGCTTGAACAGCATTTTTATTTTTTTGGCAATAGAAAAGCAAAATATGCCAAAAACGCTACTTTCATTTTTCCATATTTGATGAGACACCAAAAAAAAAGAAATTACACATGTAATAAAGCCGACTTACAGGGGCAAACAGTTAATTGCATGTCAGGAAAAGCCTAAGGACTGATTATATGTTGGTGGTGATACTGGTGGTGAAGCAAAGATAACACGTGTCCTTGCGACAAAACCGTTTATTATAGTTTATTATAGTAAAGTATGGCTTACACAAATGTTGACAGGTGGTTGATGTCAAAAGGCAGTTCAACAGTGCCAGACTGTCCAAAATAACAGAGTTCACTTATCCGCTCACTGTCTCTATGTTTCATGATGTCTGGTGATGGATATAGTTGGTTCAAAACAGCCCTGGGGCAGAGATGATGATGATGATGACAATGATATAGTCTGTTTGATGATGGCTCGTTGAAGTTGGTTATTGACATCAAAGTTCCATTACAAGATGCAAATGACACAGAATAGGTGTAATTACATTAGGTGAAAATCAGCCATTCAACGTTGAGTTTCAGGGTTTTTATAGGAATTTTCCCTCGAATCTCGCCTTTTGATTGGTCCTGTATACTCTTCCTCACTACTCAATTGGTCTCTCTTTTGTTTCTAGGTGAAAACCGAGAGTTGATCGGGTCATGAGAAAGGTTCGTTTCGTGGTGTCTGTCCAATATTTTTTTGTTGACTCTGACTGAAGTTTGTTGATAAAACTGTAAGCCATATGATCATAATTTAGCTTCGTTGTTTTTATTTTCAGTCAATTTTTGGAATTTAATGATCGTATGCAATGTTTTTCTGTCCATTATATCTGTCCCCTTTTTCAACTTTTTAACTTCAATCAATTGTTTAGGAGTGCTCGTGCCAGAGTTTCATCTTCCCCGGCCAACGTTCCTCCTGATCCATTACGTCATTTGTCTTCCTGTCACATTTGTTTTGACAACTACAGGTTTATTTTTCTCGTCTCCCTTACATAACTAATATGACCTTTGGTCAGACTTGACAAATAGCATTTTTGCTTTTAACATGTAAAATTAAATTTTAGTTTTGACTCGTTCTGGAACCTCACACACAGAATCAAACAAAATTTTTTACAAATAAGCCTTGAATTGTTAGCTGTCAAAATATATAATGATGTGGGGGCCGAGGGGGGGAGAAATTAAAAAAACTTTCGAGGAACGATAATAGGCGATATGTATTGTCGTCGTCTCCCTTGCCGTTTGGATTGCCGAGCGGTAACATTCTATGACATGTGGAAGCAGTTGAGTCAGAGATAGATGCTTCGTTTACAAACAACACAACCGTTTATTAAACACGAAAGAAGCTTACAAGATGTCTGCGATCTTGGAAGTTCTGCGGCNACTTTTCTTTTCATACTGTTGTTTGATGCCATTTTGCTATAAAAACTGAATAAATATTTATAAATATTGTTATTAAAATTATTAAAGAAATTTTTGTTATTACGTTTAAATAAATTAATTTCAATTTCAAATAAATAGTTCTTTTTAAAACCCAGTGACAATTCACTCAGTTACCACAAATTACAACATTAGATATTCGGCTTTGATCTTACACATAGACAGAATAAGAATATACTGCACAACAAAAATAGTTGTTATGAGTGGGGACATTTGAAGGGAAAGATGCTTTAATGGATGTTAGTTTTAACATTAGTATTAAATTATGAACATACATGTTTTTATGTGTGTTTAATATTCAATTTAAACTAGACGAATTACATCAAAAAATATTTATTCATAATTTCTTCTAAACATCTTGCAGGCCTGATAGAAACTTTTCACAGGCCGGGGGTTGCCCACCATTGGTTTACAATATGAATTGTGATTAGTTCTGATATAATTTTGCAAAGAAAAGTTATTCGAAACTTTATTTTTATTGTGATTTATTCTGCATATAATTCAAAATACATTGCAGTTTGAAAGAAATGAAATTTCTTATTTATAGAAAAATACTGCAACATTCTATTCTTTTTCTAATTCAAAAGTTATCAATCAATATATTTTAAATATAAAATATAGTGGTATGTAGCCCACTTAACACAATTTAACGTATACAGTATATTGTGGTTAGTCTTTATTTTAGCACAACATTTTACATCCTCGACCTTCACTGACCTGGTTCACATTCCAATTGTGGTGGTACACAAATATATTTTTTTGTTATATTTTTATATATATGTATATATATGATTTTCTATCTTTCCTTCTTTCTTTGTTCTGTGTTCCTTTGTCTATACTTTTTGGAACTTTCGTCCAAGTGTGGGTGGTCGGTGACCTAATTAGGAGACAAAGGATTAGAAATAGCCCAGAGGGCAAGTGAGAGACTAAGTGAGTACTTTTGGCTTTGGACCTAGAAGAGGGAAGACCGTCGGAGAGAGGTCTCCAGGTCGGTGTTGCTTCGACTGAAAGAGTCACGAAGAGCACGTAAGAAAGAAGTAGCGTTGATAAGGACATTGGTAAGCCAAAGATAAAAGACATTTTTATCCATTCTTGCATGCGATCTGTCCCCAAAAGGAAAAATCCCAAGACGAAGTCATCCAGCAGCCGCTACCTCAATCACCAACTCGGGTACCCGTTCCTTCCTAAAAATATATATCTGTTTCTCTCTTCTAATCTAACTTTCTTTTTCTTTTTCCTTTTCTTTTTAGATATAAGTAGGTTTAAGTTAGAAATTAAGTATCTCTTTGTATCGCGAAAGTTCTTGCTCGACTGTGAATCGAAATAGGTGTTGTTTGTTCTTTTGTTTGAAGTAAGGAGTCAGGAGGTCGGAATCAACAAGAACCTTTCCTGTATATGTTCACAAGAAAAAATAAAGCACGTCTTATTTGTTTTATATACCCGTCTCTCTGTGAAAAATCAACCCTCACCACGTGCTTATTACAACACAATGCTGCCTAGCCCGCTGGGTTGACTATGTTGCCAGTCAGATAAAAGCACTTCTTTTCTTTTACATAGCCCAATTACATAACAGGTTAAATAGTGATGTTTACTTACAGGAGTCAAAGTTAATGTAAATATATCATAAAGTAAGCACAACATATAATTTGGTAATTAATACATGATGTAGTTGATATAGGATAAAGGAGCTTTGTGTTCTTTTCGTGATTTGCTACTCTCATCATACTCTGTTTCGCTTGTCTATACTGCTTTTGGAGGGTTGTCTTGCATCCGTGCAGGATCACTGTGGTTTTCTGACCATGTCTCAGTAGACACTTCGTTTTCTAGTGTTGGCCCTGATTCTGAGCTAACCCCAGATCTCTCTTGGGTTGTTTCTGGTGGTGTATGTTTGTTTGGAATAAATCTTTTAACCATGGAGACATTCCTGGTAAAAGTAATCTTTGTTGGTGATTTTACAGTGACCATATTTCCCGCTTTTCTAGTTATTTGATATTTTGCTAAATCAAACTCGCAACTCAATTTATTTTTTTTTCTCTGCCACAGGAGAACAGTATCACCTGGTTTCAAATCGCATTTCTTTACCCTATACTGTTTATCATAGTACTCCTTTCCTCTTATCTTTCTCTATGTAACTCTCTCTCTTAGGTCTTCATTGCCTCCAATATCATCGCTAAACTTGGGTAGTTTTGTTCTAAAAGAATAGATGAACAAGGAACATGGGTATATTCTACCCCCACTCCTCTAGTCCTAGCTATTAAATGCTCATCTAGACAATATAGATCACCTTCATATTCTTCCACAATTAGTAAATTGAATAATACAGGCTTGATACAATTACCAAATGCATGTGTAGGATACTTACCAGGAATTATCCTCACCTCACATTTCCATATGCGCTCCACCATTCAAACCAAAATTGCTCCGTGATTTGTAATACCTCCTATTCAAGAGATTCTAAATACAACAAAATTACAACGCTTACAAAATCGATTAATAGAACCAAGGAAACAAGACATGTCAATCAACTCTGATGCTGATATTAAAATGGCTGATAGGTCAAACAAACAAGTCAAGTATGACTTAGATCAGTTACTTCAAGGAACACAAGGTACCTCCTTAACCTAAACATCTCGATCATTCTTGGATGCTTTGGTTTTGTCATCATCATCATATGCGTCTTTTTTACGCACTTCGCTACTACCTATGGAAACGAAGAACTTTTACATCCACTCCTCCAAATCAGTGATCTAAAGTTGTTCTACAAGAGATCCAACCAACTCCAACTCCAAACGATGATAAAGCCATCAAAATTACTCAAGCTGCAAGTCCATCCATGAGCTCTATACTACCTAAAGAAATGACTGTTCGAACTTATTGTCTCTGAAGGACATCTATTAATTATGAATTTATGAACTTATCATATGAAATAGATGGCTTGTTTATATCTTCACATTATGGTTGAACAATAATTCTGTTGGACTTATCCCCATTGTAGAATGTTGTGCTGAACAATACATTAATAAATAATCATAAATTCTTCCTTCCAGTTACGGTTTTCTGCATGCATGATTTTTAATCTTTTCAGTAAACTACAGTTTTGTCTTTCCACTTCCCTGTTTGCTTGAGGCTACGATGGAGCTGAATGCCTATTTGTTATACTTTGTTGCCATGCCCATCTCTAATTCCACACTAACAAACTGTGGACCATCATCTGCAATGATTATGCAAGAAAAATCGTGTCTAGCAAATATTTTGGTAAGGTGTTTCAAGATTGTATCTGCTTTTGTGCTGTAGATAATTTCCGTGTCATAGACTCTGCTATAATAATAATCAGTGATTGCCAGCAAATATTCTTTTGTTGAAGGGGATCTAATAGATCTACAGCGAGTGTATCCCATGGCATTATATTTCTGTACAAAGGTGTCAGGTTTATGGATTTTTGGACCAGCTGATAGCAGGAATATGATTTAACACGCTTATCCACATCTTTATCAATTTCTTCCCACCAAACTTTACTCCTGAGTGCTTCATGGCTATAATTCCTGGGTGGCCCTTGTGCGCAATGTCTAATACCCTAGTCTGTAATGCTAGTGAACAACATTTTTCCAGAGACAAAGTTTTTTGTACTATTTCATTAGATTAAGGATTGAAGTAATTTTTTAACAATCCCATTATTTCTTCATATTTTAAATCATTCACTAATTTTGGGGCAGCTAATAACCTAATTAGTCAGTAAGTCTATGATTCAACTACTGTTAAAAGAATCATGTTTGTTTCTTTGTTTGTTATTGATATTATTTGTTAGTAGATAGAACTCCAAGTGTTCTTCATATGTCTTTCCAGTATATTAGGGTTGAATATTTCAATACACCCAAAAATTTATGTATAACCTGAAATCTTACAGAAATACAGAATTTACAGGAAAAAAAGTCAGATTTGATCCTTGTCACCAATATTATGTCTTAACTGCTAAGAAAAGAACAAGTTCATGATTCTTTACAATTGTCTTTATTGCACTTCTTTTACAATGACCAGACAAAGAACAAGGGTTTCTTCATTAGCTGTTTATTATATTCCCATATTCTGAGGCAATAGTGTTGCCAATACATTACATTGATATTTTAAAAATGTCATCCTCATTTTTAAATAGAATGGTATTCAATATGGAAGATAGTGTGAGATATGAAAGGGATTTTGCTAGCTTACTAAGGCAAACACCCAGAAAAAAAAAGAAACATGTGCATTAGATGTTAAAAACACAATTTATTGATATTTTATGTGGTATAATCATGTACAGGATGGGCAATGAATGCAAACTCTAGGACAGATGATTCAGCAACAACCCAAACACAGTCATTTGCTGGATAATTACAAAATATTGCAATGCATAGAAACAACTCAAGATTACTTATTACCCAAAATCTCCTTATAACTAATCCTTAAAACTAATTTACACTAAAGGAAATTGGAAGAAAGGGGGTAAGAAGTATCAAAGATGGTGGACAGAATGGAATAAAATCCCAGGTTGAATAAATGTCTTTCTGATGTTGTGAGGGACCATGTGAAAACTTCCTTGGGCACAATTCACACTTCCGCTTACCTTTTCTTAGTCCAAGACAATTTCTATAGATTTTTAGTCCAATTTGTCCATCCAAGCCCAAAACTCGTCAAGTTCAGATGCCGACTTCAACACTGTAATATTGGTCCAAAATGTTTGGAGTCTCTCTTCCTCCATATTGGCTCCACCCATCTCTCGGGTACTCAACAACTCTTCCCAATCTCCTGTTTGTCCTCTCACTACAAGGACCAACTAAACAGTCTCTTTTTCTCCCCACATGTGCTTTCAGGAAACCTCGCATTCATTGTTTGACAATTCTAGGAAGTTACTCTCACTTCCAAAGAGGAAGAATAATTAAGATTAGAAGGTTTAGAACAGTGGTTCTCAACCTTCCTAATACAGCGACCCTTTAATACAGTTTGTCATGTTGTGGTGACCCCCAACCATAAAATTATTTTTGTTGCTGTAATTTTGTTAATGTTATGAATCTTAATGTAAATATGTGATACTAGCAGACCCCGCCACGCGTTGTTGTGGCTCAAAATGTATCTAATATAAATGTATAACACTTCCCCCGTGTGGGGGGGGGAATTTTTCGAAAAATTTCTTCTTAGTGTACATTCTCTTGGCGTATTCTATTAAAACGCAATCAAAAACGCAAAAACCCGCATCTAAAATAGTATAATAGAAGCCAAGTTCTTCAAGGTAAGCCTTAATCCTGTTCATCTCCCCCCAGTGGGGGGAATTTCGACACGTATATTATATAAAAACACGTGCGTATTCGAATGCAGCGTTGTGTGAAAATTTCAAAGGAATTGGTAGGAACAAACGAACATTACATTTTTATTTATATAGATAGATAGAAGATGATCTGCTTTAGTTCATCCTCACAGAAAAGCAAACTTAGGGCGTCATACTCGTAGCACTATCTGTTGGACATAAAAGCCTTAACCCTAGATGATATCCATTGTAGTTTTATTTAATTAATAAAAAATCTGCAGGTTTGATTAGTGGTAAACATTCCGGGGATCATAAAGATGCTACAGTTAAAATTTGATAACGATTGGTTCAGTACTTTTCACGGTTAGTGGTCACAAACGAAAAATACGTTGTCTCTTTATATAGTAAGTATAGATGCAGGATGTATTTTCATTGTCACAAATTGAACATAATTAAAGCATAGTGATTAATCACAAAAACAATATGTAATTATATATTGTGAAATGGAGTAGCATGGGTAACAATCTTAATATAACAACAGTAAACTACATTGCTACATTTTGTGACAGTAGCTAATTGATAAAAAGCACTGAGTTCAGCGTTAATACAGTATTAACGCTGAACTCAGTGCTTTTTATCAAGAAGCTATACAATTTTGGCGTGAGTTTCATTTATTTATCTATTTCTATTGTGACAGTATGCCTAAAAAGCCAATGTCAGTGCAAAGGTTGAAATTGCTTCTTTCTCACCAGATCAGAAATTCTCAGGGCAGTCTTTGCAAGAGCACAACAAAGATCATCTTCCACAACAAGTATACTTCTGTATTAAGACTTGATAACCAACAAGCTGGTAAACCCTGTTTCACAAAGATATGTTGTTGGAAATGGAAGAAGGTGCAACTGTAATGTATATTGTATTAGAAATGTTAAAATGTAAAATATTAGTGAGTCCGCCAGGTGGAGATCGTTGCTGATGCATCACGTGAATGGTACCTGAGTGCTCACTTTGGTTGTAACTTTGAGACAATAAACATAACATGGCACAGTCGACAAACGTTTAGAGAAAGACGAAAGATTCTCCCGTACTGGATTCGACATGTCCATGTTTCAAAATCTTCCTCCTCCAAAACCGATGTTGGTAGAAGGTGACTTAGGAGCGAATTGGAAGAAATTTAAGAAAAGTTACTTACTTTATTCAACGGCGACCAAACTCACGACGAAGAACAATGAAACTCAAGCTGCCATCTTGCTCCATTGTTTGAGAGAAGAAGCACTAGAAATTTTTGAAACATTAGAACTTAATGATGAAGAAGCAAAACAACCGAATGTAATTCTAGAAAAACTCGAGTTGTATTTTATTCCGAAAAGCAACCAAAGTGTTGAGAGTCACAAGTTCAACACTCGTGTGCAATGACTGAGCGAAGTCTTTGACGATTTTTTAGCAGACTTACGTAAGCTATCGATAAATTGTGAGTTTGGGAATTTGCGAGATCGACTATTGAGAGATAGAATTGTGAGTGGTATTCGTGATCAGAAGGTAAAGGAATGTCTACTGCGAGAAACGGAGCTATCATTAACAAAGGCAATCGACATATGCAGAGCCACCGAACAGACAGAGAGTCACATTAAACTCTTCTCGAATCAACCAAAGAATATAGAAGTCAACGTGATAAAAGGAAAATCAAGAGAATGTCTCAATGAATCACGTGATCAGGAAAATAGGTCGCGTGCAGAAACAAAGAACCATCGAACACAGAACAATTGGCGTGGATATCAAAGATCGGAAAATAAGTTCCAAGGAAGACAACGGAATTGCGGGAGATGTGGTTATAGACATAATAAACCGAACTGTTTGGCAATGGGCAAACAGTGTAATAAATGCAAGGAATACAATCATTTTGCAAAAGTGTGTCAAAATAACATGATAAATGTACTGGAAATGGCGCCAGAGAGTACAAACGACTATGTATTGGCGTCACTGGAAAGCAGAGGTAAGAATCTTGAACTAGACTGGTCAGAGACTTTAAGAATTTTAGATTGTCATAAAACTGTTAGTTTTAAGATAGATACTGGTGCACACGTTAATGTAATCCCTGCATATATTTTTGAGACTCTTAATCTAAGAAGACTGCTAAAGAAAACGAATATTACAATTTCAAATTATGGTGGAAATAGGTTAAAGGTGCTAGGAGCGTGTGATTTAACAGTACGAACTAAGGATAAAGTTAAGGAACTTTGAATTTTATAATAGTCAAGACAACTGACCAAGCAGCACCTATTTTAGGACTATTCAAAAACTAAATTTACTACAGAGAAATCGAAATATCTTAGAAATAAAAATGGAAAGTGATTATTTTACTAAATATAGGAATGTATTTGAAGGCATAGGCAGGATCAAAATAAAACCCTGTGAATTTAAATTAAAGGATGACTACAAGGCTGTGGTAGTTCCTACACGTCGAGTACCATTTAACTTAATGAATCCATTAAAGAAAGAATTAACGAGAATGATAAATGATGGAATTATATGCAGCATAGATGAACCGACAGAGTTTGTAAACCCAATTGTCCTAGTTCGCAAATCTGATGGATCCCTGAGAATATGTTTAGATCCACAGAATTTGAATCACTCGATAATGAGAGAACATTTTGAAATACCGACCTTTGAGGAAATCACAAGGGATATGGCAGGTTCCAAATTTTTCTCTATCCTAGATGCAAACAAGGGATTTTGGCAGATTGAACTGGCAGATAGCTCATCAAAATTAACAACCTTTAGTACACCTTTTGGGAGATATAGATTTCTGCGACTACCCTTTGGATTGACTAATGCTCCTGAGATCTTTCGCAAAACGTTTACAGAAATTTTTGCTCATATCGAAGGAGTCAAGATTTACATTGATGATCTTATCATTCATGCAAAGGACTCAGAAGAACATGATAGAATCTTAGAATTGGTTCTGAAGACAGCTGAAGAAAAGGGGATTAGGTTCAATAAGGATAAGTGCAAATTTAAACTAAAGGAAGTCAAATATGTGGGACACATCTTGTCAGAAGATGGTATTAGAATTGATCCAGATAAAGTCGANCAAAAAATTACTTAAGAAAGCAGTCTATGACTCAAAGGACATTTATCTGACCTTGTTGGAATACAGAAATACACCTTTAGGTCGAGGTATTCCATCCCCAGCACAACTTCTTTATGGTCGTAGGTTGCGAGGGCAAGTGCCCACAAGGAATAATCTCTTGAAACCCAGAATAGTTGTAGACAAATTTAGAAAAAACCATTTGCAAAGACAACAAATACAGAAACACTATTTCGACAGAAATGCTAGAGACCTAACAGCATTGAATCCACATGACCGAGTGATGATCCAAATTGATAAAAGAAACTGGGAGCCTGGTGAAATAATAGAAATAGACAGATATCGACCAAGATCTTATATTGTGCGCATAGACAAAGACAGTAAATACTTCATTCGTAACCGAAGATTTTTAAGGAAGTTCGATGTGAATAGATTTAGAAACATACAGAATCATTCAGGCGAATTGTTGGATCAACCAAGTGAGGAAGAACAGGCCAGTGAACAAGGAGAAAACATGGATAGTGGTAGTGAGGAAAAGGACACAGAGAATGAGCAGTTGGAAAATCAGGAGGTGAGCGGCAATGAGGCTACAGACTTGACAACTCGATCAGGCCGGGTGATCCGTAGGCCATCGCGTTTCAAAGACTTTGTGTAAGAAAGGGAGATGTAATATGTATTGTATTAAAATGTTAAAATGTAAAATATTAGTGAGTCCGCCAGGTGGCAATCGTTGCTGATGCATCACGGGAACGGTACCTGAGCGCTCACTTTGGTTGTAACCTCGAGACAATAAACATAACAGTAACTTCATCAGGAATCACTCTGAAAAATTAAAATAACTGCCAACCATTTTGCCAGTTCAAATTTTTTTTGTCACTTCAAATTACTTATTGCAACAGTTTTACTTACTAATGCAGGTGCTGGTAGCCTTATCAGTTTGGAGTCTGGAAAGCAAAAATAACATGTTAAGCTGCCACATAGAAATAGGAATAATTTTTTAATGAATAATACTGAATAACACATCTGATCATAATGCTTAAACAGTATTTTACATGTTCTGTCATGTCAAAATTTTTGTTTACTGAACAAAGATCAAAGTGAAAAAAATGTTGCCCCAAAAAAATCTCCAATCCGGAAATGCTAGGTAACATTACATGAAAACTGCTTTTGGTTCTTAACATTATTTTCCTGCTTTCAAGTCTGAACTTGCCACATGATGTCATGACATGGCTAGGTGCACAGGACTCCCATCTCACAGGAGCTTGACATTCTGCTGTTTTTCCTGAAGTGCGCTTTATGATTCAATTTCGCACTAAATGTCAAAATAAGCAGACTAGTTTTTATTGCCAGTATTATATTTCTATTGCCACTTCAATAAATTATCACCAAGTGGCAGTTTTGGTGCTATTTAGTGCAATCCCTGCCCCTTTAAATCTCTTACCTGCTAATTCTCTTAACTTTGGTCATCTGTATTCAGTTTCCTGGTGGATAAAACCACTGAACATTGATAGTTTGTTGTGGGTTTGCTCTTTACTAACAGGTTGTAGTTTTCCATGTTTTCTTCATGTTTATAATAACTAAATAGGAGCTACTTTCCCATAAAAATCCTCCCAGCAGGCATCCTCCTAAACCAGAGGTCACCAAACTTTTTTCACTGAGGACCAGATAACTGAAAGAATGACAAGTGTGGGCCTCATAACCATTTTGTTCAATATAGTATACTGAATACACAAAAAATAAAGAAAACAAATATATTTATTTACCAATACACAAACACAACCTCTGCAGCAAGCTCGTAATTGCTTGTCTTAGAAACTTCATTGCCAGTACTTACACAAAAAGCACTCTGATATCCAAAGTTGTAAAAAGTCTGTGAATTTATCATTTCACTGATTTTCCTAAAAATTATATTACTGTCAAATGCAAAAATCAGATTGAACCAATTTTGACATTTTTACTTACTTATTTTAATTTTTTCTACATAATAAGTTTATCTACAATCTATGATATTTCCATATAAATAATTATATTTTGGCTCATTTGTGGCACAGTGTGATGATGGGCTGGATAAAACTGACCTTGCAGGCTGTAGTTTGGTGACCCTGCCCTAAGCAGATCACATTGTAACCAACTAACTAAGCAAATCTCTATTTCTTTTACTTCCTAATTCTCTAATTTATCTAATTTATCCTCTTCTCTTCTAACTAAATGTTCAACCCATCTAATAAGTACAAACTAACCCAATAATTACTTTAAATACCAAGCAAATTTTTAAGCCAGATTTCTTTATTGGGCTATTAAGCTAAACAATTATTTTGGCAGGTGATAGGTGGTTAGTCAGCCATCTATTGTTAATAATTATAACTAAATTTATCAATTTAATTTAATTTTAGAATATTCTGTTACAATACCCAGAGGTCTGAGTAGCATAACTGGCAACATGTCTGCACAGGTGTTGCAGGTTCAAGTCCTTTCCCAGGCTGATCTTTTCCTCCAGAATGTTCTAAAATTAAATTAAATTTTCCGTAATCTTTTTAATTATTAAATTTAATCTTCCATAACTTATATGCTAATTCCTAATTCTGTGCACAAAACCTAAGTGCACTCATTTCTGCTACCTGCATCTTTTTGCTTGTGATTTCTTCATTCCCTAACATTTAGATCCATAAACATTTCACTCTTAATAACTGTCTTATAAAACTTTTCTTCTAATTTAACTGTACCTCTTCTGTCATAAAGTACTCCACTTGTATTCTGCTATACACCTTATACTGATTCTATTTACTATATTTGTGTCTAACTTTCTACTCTATAACATTAATTCTAATTACTTAAATTTCTCAATTCTTTATTTCCATGTTTCAAATAACTAATCTGCATTTTCTCTTATCACTAAAGTCAAAATGTATGAACTCTGCTTTCTTTCTGCTAATCTCTAATCTGTCACCCTCTAATCTTTACTATCTCCTCTACCAGCATCTACAGATAACACGCACTATGGTTCTATACCTCCCCTAACAGTTCATCTATCACTAAGATAAAAAGATATGGTCTTAATACTGAACCTTGATAGATACCTTCTTCTATCCTAAAGCTTCTTACATCTCCACATTCTATTTTAACTTGTTTCTGAAGAGGTTAGAGACACTTACATATTCCTCTCCTATTCTCTTCTTCCTAAGCAACTCATATAAGACTTGTAGAGACTCTATCATAAGCTTTTTCTAAATCTATGAATACCATGTTCAATTTTTTCTCAGCATCTCAATATTTTTCTATTATCTGCCTAACTACAACAATTGATTCCATCATTGATCTATCTGGTATAAATCCAAACTGATTCCTACTTATACTAGTTCTATTCCTAATTTTATTATCTAAGATTCTTTTTCATGACTTCATTGTATGACTTATTAATTTTATTTCTCTGTAACTATCAAATTGTTTCTGGACTCCTTTGTTCCACCACTGTATTTTCTCATCTATTCTATTCTCCTATTTTTGTGATACTTAAAATAGTTCCTGCATATTTCCTAATCTTTGAAACGACTGTATTTTACATTAATTCTGCTTTTCTAACAAAGTTTCAGTCTAGTCCTTCACTCAATTCTTTCCTAAGTACTTCAAGTTCTTTTGTAATCTCTAGCACTTTCTCTCAATTTGTAAATGAGGATAAATATGATTAAAATAATCAAAAGATGAGTTATATGGTATGTTAACGACACAAATATTTTGTACTTTGAAGCTTCAAATAAATCTAAATTACATTAGATAGCAAAGTAAAGTGTTTTTTTATTTACTATTACTTGATAACAATGTTTTATTGCATTTTTATTAGTAGTAGATAATCTAACTTATTTTTTTATTTGGATCTAATTAGCTAATTTGACAATTCGGCAAGAATTTTTTTAATATATAACGTTACTTGTATATTACAAAAACTGTTTTAAATTCCACTATTTTATTTAAATAAGAGAAATCTTTTAATCATTTTTAGCTTTTAATCTTTATTTATGTGATGTTTGTCTTTGAATAAATTGACTATTTTTTAATTAAACTTTTTATTTTGTACGGGTGTTGAACCAGAATTGTCTTTTGAGTCATTTTTATTTCCAAAGTAATTAGTTTTGAATTCGGTGTTGATGCGGTCGTGAATCAATTCAAATTGGTTTAGCAAAATAGTCATTCTTTTATAAATGCAATAATTAATTTAGAAGATTATAATATAATTTACATGTTTTTAATTACTTTTCCCAACTCTTTTATATATAACAGAGGGAAAGTATGGTAATCAGTCAAAAAATGCTCCCCCAAGATTTTTGATACAGAGGACCTTGAAATGTAGAGAGATTCGAAAAAATTTTGGAAATTTTTTTTTTCTGTATTTATGAATGATGGTGAGCATGTATGTGGGGAGCACAATTTTGTTCACTCTGTTTGAAGCTTAATAACTCCTGTACTGTTTGCCGGAAATTTCTGAAATTTTGCAAGGAGGTTTGTGTATTGGGGGATTGATACTATTAAATTTTGGTGGTTCAAGGTTGAGGGGGAGTTAGAAGGGGGTCGAGGGTTGTGTGTCATATCTCAAATAGAGTTGGACTTAATGGCAATTTTACTTATTATTAACATTTACAATTTTTTATAAAATCCATCCCTACCTTCAAAAGTAAGCTTTTTGTCATTTTATATTAATTAAAAATATAAAAAGTTTTTAAAATAAAATATCATAACAGATGATGCCACTCCAGTTTTAAATATTGCTGGAAAAGTTAAGCAACTCGCTGGATTTTTTAAAATAGAAATGGAGTTAAATTTATTTATACATCAACAACCAGATGATGACTTCTTTTAAATTACGACATTTGATTCACTTGAGTTTTTATTCCAAATGTATTTAATCTGATGATGACGATAGCTAAAGTTATCAAAAACATTTGTTTATCATTAAATATTTTATTTATATGTTTTTCTTTCTTTAATGTTGTTGTTATCCAGTTTCTGCAATGTTTAAAATCTCTCTATATTATGTGGAATCACGAAGCTTAATATTTTACAAAGTTTTAGAAAAGTCAATGAGAAAAAAGATAATGCTTAAGAGAAAACCCACTCATTTTGATTACCATAGGAATAAGAAAGAAATATGAAACCTGACAGAGAAACCAGGAATATAAATGGTATTAATAGACGAGAAACCAGGGAGGCAAATGCTTTCTGTTGAGGCAATAAGGCTTAGGGAACATTTAGAGATTGTGCCGAACAGCTGCATGTTGTCATTCACTGATTGTCTCATCACCGGAAGGGAGTAAATCATGAATAACAAAATTCCAAATTACTTAAATTTAATTATTAATAGTAGTGGAAAAACAGCCCAATTTATTATGGGGATTATTTGACTTTGATTAATAACTTCGGGCTATGAGATACAGTCGACCCCCCTATAACACTGTTGATAATTCCTTTATATATGAATTCCATGTGGTACGAGTCACTTATATTTTACAAATACGTGAGCCATTCACAGCCCGGCACGCGTATTTGTAAAATATAAGTGACTTGTACAACATGGAATTCATATAAAATGGAATTATCAACAGTGTTATAGGGGGGTCGACTGATATATATATATATATTCCAAAGCAGTTTTAAATTCTTAAGGTAATCTTAAAATATATTTTGTTTGACTGACTTTTGGCCATCCTATATGCACACACCTATTCAAGAGATTTTATATAGGAAAGTTGAAACTATTTTCTTTGATTCTAAGATTAATTTCCATTTTTATCTTAGAGTTTATCTTGAAAATAAAAAATGAATTACGAATTAAATAAATGATGGAGATGGATCATTGTTTTCATATAAAGGAGCAATTTTTTCATGTTTTGTAGCTATTTTAAATAATTGTATTCTAATTAAATGACTTTCAGGACACTAGAAATGGAGATATCAGTGTATGAATGCCGATTGGGGGGGAGATTTTTATTCCCTACCGTCGGGATGGTCTAAGGTCTTAGCGTATGTGGGTGGCGGTTTTTAAAGGCAGCAAAGACAAGTGTTTACAAAGGTAAACCGTTTATTCCGAACGATAATGCTTACATAATTTTTGTTGGCAAAGGTCCTAGTCTTGCTTTTTTGAGAATTTCGGCGATGATCCGGTGCGTCGTTGTAGGGGCCCCTGGACAGTGTTGAGGAAAAAAAAAGTTCGATGTCTCGAAAGTCGATGCACGAAAGATGAAGATACACGAATACAACAGAAGTATAGGTGGAAGTCTTGGTGGAAGTAGAAATCAAGTAAAAATAGTCCCGCTGTCCTTGAATTTTGCGTTTTTATAGGATTTTTGCGATCGACTCCTTGTCAATTGGATAGATCTTACATCACCGTTTTCCAATTGGCCATCCACCTGTCTCCAGGTGTAAATGGAGCTTCGTTAAGTTCGTGGAAAAGGTCGGCTGGAGATGGTTTATCCGACACCATCCTTTCGAATCTGATCGCGTTTAATTGTTGACTATGACACCTTTGCTCATCTAGACATTTTTTTATCTAATTTCGTTTTGCTTTCTAAACTGCGTCTTAACTTTTAATATTTTAAATTTTCTTCTTTTTACATCTAAATTTTGGTTTTTCCGTCAACTTTTGATGAGCGTCGACGTCAAAGTCGGGTGTCGCCGATTTGACACTTATATATTTACTTTCCTGACGATTTAACATAACAAATTTTTACATATCTTCCCTTTTTGGGGGAGGGCTATTTCCAGGGCCTCACATCAGGGTAGTTTAAAGTGATAGAGATTGGTATTAATAAAGTAGACTTAATTAAGAAAAGAGTAAGATAATGACAGAATAAAGTTGAATTTTACATTGTATCAATTATAAATTTGCAAATAGCTTGAGTATATAAAATACACATGAAAAAAAAAATAAGAATTTAAATGTATGATGCAATAAAATTATATTTATTTTTTAGGTATATACAACTTAATAAATATTACTAATCAAACATTACAGTTGGATTCTTATTGGACTACTATGATGCTAATTAATGTCTTTATATTTATTTATTGAGAGGCTGCTTAATATCTAATTAATTAATTAGCTCCGTAGTAGTCTGGCAAGAATCTGGCTATAATATTTGTTATTTATTTTACATTTAAACATGTAAATTCTTGAAAAAATAAAATTTAATGAAGCAATTTGAAACTAAACATTATTTTTATTATTCTAAGATGACAGACACCTCAATAAAACTAATAAAAATATATAACTTTCTACTGTCTTTAGGTATTAAAACTATAAATTTTTAAGACAAGAATGTAACATATGCTTTTAAAAGTTTTTCTTTTCAATTCATATTAATTTGTTCTTTTATTTGAAGATGATAAAGTTAATCTTATTGAAGTGTTCATTAATTAACTTTGCATTCTCTTTAATTAATTGCCTTAAGAATTTTTAGTTTTAACACTTCAAGATGGTATAAAATCATATTTTATTTGTTTTTGTTATACCAAAAAGGTGAATGAATAAATAAATTATTTAATTTTTTTTCATTAATTTACTTAGATTAATATGTTAGTTTTTTATTTAAGATGTGGTAAGTTATTACCTTATCAGAAAATAACATAAATTTAATGTAACGTGTATTCTATAATAATTAATAATTGATATTTTTTGTATTTAAGATTATCATTTTCTGCTGAATATGTAAACACCTTGAAAATTTCAAATAAAATATTTTTTATTGAATTTGAATTTATTTATATGAATTGATTTTTGGAATCAACAATGATTTGAAGTGAAGAATGTGTTTTTATTGTTTTATAATGATTGTAAGTTTATTCTAAAGACTAGTAAGTAGAAAATGTAAGGCACTTGAGGTAAGGTTTAACATAGCTTAACCAAATATTGATTGTTTGGCTTTTTTTAAATTGTTATTTCTGGTGTTATAGTGCTTGAATTTGTAGCTAAGAATACTTTATTTAAAGTTAAGATTGCTTGGTAGTGTCATCAGCTAACAAACAGTTTATTTTCTTTTACCGAGAAGCTAGATGATGTGACAAATTATTTCTATTAAGAGTAGAGAATGAAAGGATGAAATTGATAAACTGATTGAGACAAAAAAAGTTTTTAGATTACCTTTGGCAGAATGAATTAGAATATCAAATTTCCAGGAATTTGATATGAATTTTTTTAATGTGTTAACAATTTCCTGGCTTTTTCATTATGGTATGAACTCAGTTTTCTTCAACAAATTTAGTTATTTATTCAATTAGCATATGGTAATTATTGTTTAAAGACTATTTTTTTTTAAAAGCTAGTCAAATATTAAGGGCATAAAATACACAGATATAAAAAAAAAAATTAAAACAATATTGTTAACATCAAATTTATTTTAATTAAGAATGTGGTAAATATTTTTTATAGTTAAAATGAAAGTAGAGAGAGAATGAGAAAGCAGAGAGTTTAAGGAAGGAAAAACAAATTAGTTTTTGAATAAATTATTTTACAATAACATATATGAAATGTTTGGATGATGAAAAGTTTAGTAGCCATTAAAGAAATTGATCTGAAGAGGAACTCATATTGATTTCCTCTGCCAAAGAAGGATTTTATTTAAGTAATAAAGTGTAAATGATTTTTAATTAGGTCACATGTTTTATAATTTTAAAAAAATTTAAATTTTACAATTTTAAAAATTATTTCTTATAATTATTTTTTATTTTATATTATTAAATTCCATACAATTAGGAGTTTTAAATCACTTTAATTGTGGTTAAAGACAACTTAAAATTTTTAAAATTAATTTATTTTCAATTTTAAATGTAATATTACAAGGAAAATAATGCTATAATTATTCATTTCAAGACGGAAGTATCATTAATTTATAATTTATTTATCTAGAAAATTTTTTATATGTTTACAATATTTGTATATCTTCATATTACAGGTAATTTTTAGTAGAATAATAATCTGTTAGATGTATGGAAATTGAGAAGGTTAAGGATTCTCGAGTTTTCAACCGAGTTTTCCTGTCCTTCGACCGTCATTAGAAGAAGTAAATTGATTCATTAGTTACATAAATAATTTTGAAAAAATATTTGTTTATAATTTAAAATGGAAATGATTGAATTTTCATTGTAAATAAAATTTGAAAAGTTAAATAAACAAACATCTAAAACTGTATAGTTATTTTGATAAAATTTGCAATCAATACTGATGCTTGTAAACATGCTATTTAAATAATTTAAATTAACATAAAACTGAAACATTTCTGTTAATTTACTTCAGTTTTTAATAGTATTAGATGTCAAAATCATCTTCGATATTAATTTTAATTTCCTGGATGTTATATATAATAAAGAGAAAGTATGGTGATTAGTCAAAAATGATTCACCCAAGATTTTTATATTTTTAGACCTTGAAATGTTGAGAAATGCAAAAGAAAATTGGGTTTTTTTTGTATGTATGTAGGACATGATTTTGTTTACTCACTTTAAAGCTTAATAATTACTGTATTGCTGCCCTCATTAGAAGAATGTTTTTATTACCTTCAATGCAAGCACTTGTAAACATTAAGTTAAGCACTATTGGCTTGGCAGTATGCGCCCACGCGCGCGCGCGCACACACACACACACACACGCGCACACACGCAAAAGACATCAGCTGTAAACAAAGTGTCTAGCCAGCAGAAAGAGGGTAAGGAAAAGGGCAGGTGAAGGAGGGGAGGGAGAGGAGATAGACAGTAGAGAAAGGTAGGATCCCTCTGAATGGCATACATATTGCTACTGTACCCTCTACGTTTGTTGTTGGCATGCAGTTTTTAGGCTGAAAGGCTGTAGTTCCCCAAAGGGTCTAAAAGAAAACCTGAGTGTAGTGAACACCAATAATTGAGTGCAGCCACGAATAGCTAAGTGTAGAAGTTAGTACCAAGTGGCTGTTAGTAGGAAGACTTATATTTATGTAATATTAATGTGAGAAGCCAAGGTCAAGAGGGATAACCCTTTTATATTCAAGTTTACCCCCAATGAGGAGCTGAATTTTTTGTCATCTGACCAAGATGAAGTTAGATGGAAATTTAGTCATAGGATATGATAAACTTTTCTAAAGGAAGTAAACTGTTGGGAAAGGAAACTGTATTTTCTTGTTTTCTCTTAATTTCTCTCAAAATTTAGAAAAATGTATAATTTTAGTGACAAAATATTACATCGAATTTTTTAATTTTATAAAAGAAATGCATCCCAAATTCAGATTCTCACACTAATAAAACTGAACATGAGTCGAATCACAATACTACTAACAGCTAGACAGACAGGTGGAAACAAACGAACACAATGATAAACTAGACAAGATGAATGGACCAACAGAGGACAAACAAGCAAGATCCCAATTTTTTTTTTTTTAAATTTAAATTTAATTTTTTTTATTTTCATTATTATTTATTTATTTATTATTTTTTTTAAACATTAACTTACTCACTAACTAAACTAACCTACCATAACCTATGACGAACCTAACCAGATGACTAAAGCTAGTCTAATTTAACCTAACCTATCATAACCTAACCAGAAACCAAACTAAGAGTCTCTAATCTAACTTACAACTAGGACTAACTTAAACTAACTGAATTTGGACTGAAGACAGAAAATAAGAATTAAAATACAAAGTTGAAAGCAACTATATACCAACAGTTGAAACAAAGCAAGGGAAAGCTAATTACCATCCGTGCCCCTGGAGTGAGTGCTCTCAAGCTTCACTAAGGGATGTGAATGCGAGTAGATGATGGAACATTGTACGTGTGTGTGAATTACTTGGTGTGGGTTGTAAGGCCAGTTGTACCCTTCAAAAATAGCAGCTGATATTAAACTATTCCTAATGTGAAACTATTGCAGCGAAAACTAAGTGAAGTTGTGTTTGGTTTTCCTGAATACTACAGTCGTGTCCCCAAGATTGAATCTATGCAAGTATTACTTAAAGTTGTCGTATCCTGTAAGTAGCTGAATGAGGGTGCAACTAGGGTAAAAGTGGCAAAGAATCACAGTTGTGTCAACCTTGGGGATGAAAGTGTAGGTGAGCCTGCCAATGGTGTCATGGTCCCAGCTGTCTTGCCAGAGAATGAAGATTTGCTTCTTGACGTGATTGTTGATGTACAAGGTAGGAATGTAACTGAAAGTACTAGTGACTGAAGACTTTGCAGCTTGTTTGGCAGTACGGTCAGCGGTCTCATTGGCAAGAACTCCTGCATCACCCGGAACCCATTGGAAATCTATTATAATGTTGTCTAAGTATCTGAGAATATTGTGTTTGAGATGAACAAGTTTTAAGTGGCTATCAGACTTTGCAATCCTGTGTAAAGCTACCCTACTGTCAGAATAAATGTGATAGTGTAAGTAGTGTCTTTTGTCCTTCCTAATGTGAATTAAGCTCATATAAATAGCTAGAGTTTCTGCCTGTGCTATTGAGCAGTGTATACCTAGACGGAAGCAAGTGTTGTGAAACTCGCGGTCTAAGTTGGAGTAAACTACAAAGCTGGTTTTTTGTGTGCTAAGTTTGCACATATGCTAAATATGTGGTCAGGGAATCACTATTTCCAAGAACAACACTGTGTAACAAGAGGGAGATGTCAATAGTCCAATGGCCATGGCCATTGACATTGGACTATTGACATCTTCCTCTTGTTACATATGCATTTGCTATATATTCGTGCAACACAACTTTCTCCGGCTCTTATCCTCACTACCAAATTTATGCAGAATCATCTGCAATGATTGGGACAAATTCTCCATCTTTGAAAAATTGGGAGTCTATGCTATACCATTAGAGAATCCCATAATGGGTGAATATGAGGCAAATTGGGTCCACAACATAAATGCTTGCCAGTCATGTAGTGGAGCACCAGAAAGCGTACCACGGAGCTTGCAAAAGAAGGTACTCAAACAGAATACAACCCATTATGGGCTCAAACAAAGATGCTCAGTGCTGCAGTGACCAGAAACTTGTTTTCAATATTAAAGAACCTTCACTTCCGGTAATAAAAATGTTTACTAAATTGTGTAACAAATGCTTTTGACTTTTTCCAAGGTCTGCATCAGGTTATAATGCATTACTGTCCTTAAAAATGTGCACTTGCCCATCAAGCTGGCCTTGTATATTTCTAGGACCTCCAAGGCCCTAATGTGGTCAGTATGAAAGGTATGTTTTATTAGCTTGGTGCTATGAAGGTCCACGTGCACTTCTGGGTCTGTGGTTTATGTGGATAGGGCAATGGTGTGCCTTTTGTTGTCAATATCATACTTGTGTTTGCACAGCCTTTGTTGAACAGAACATTTGGTGGAACCGATGTACTGTATACCAAGTCTCTCTGGAATCTGTCGTCCCTCGCTAGAACACTGTACACAGCTGGGGCTCTAAGATTGTCAGATTTGTCCACTGGACCCTCAAATAATAAGCTTATAGAGATTGCCTTATATGTATATGTTGAATGCACATGCTTGCAAATGTTGAGTTTCTCTGTATATATTTCAAACATTTTGAATTTAATATTCAAAGTCGTTCTATTCAATGCATTCCGACATTGGAATTTGATGGTTCTATAACCTGATGCAGACCTTGGAGAAGGTTGAAAGCATTCATTACATGATTTAGTAAACATTTTTATTACTGGAGGTAAAGGTTCTTTAATATTGTCATTGTCACTGGTAATTAAGGTAGAAGATATGTTTACTTGTTTTCATGTGGGTTATCTCTCCTTACAACAACCTTGGAGCCATGTAACACACCCACATTTGACCTACCCAGCATGTGGGTTATCCTATATAAATGGCTAAATAAATAATATGCATTTGCCATCACACCTTTGATGTGGGTGTACACTCGTGCATCCTATGCAAGAGGTTTCAAATTCTTGTATAATTGAACTTTGATCATGCACATAACAACTTCTAATTTCAATTTAAATGATATTTATTCTGTTTACATTAGAATATTGTGTTCTATATTTTTAAATCTTGTTTTCCTGAAGATGATGAATATAAATTTGTTGAAAGCACTAGTGAATAACACCATTCTCAGTGTTGTTTTTATTTTCTTTTATGTGATATTTGGCACAAGATTTCAAGCTGTATTGTATAACTCCTGTGTCTTTTGTTGAAAATTTCTGAAATCTTGCAGGGAGATTTGTGTATTGGCGGTTGATGCTATTAAATTTTGATGGTTTAAGGGTGAGGGGGTGGAGAGATAGAGGGGAATGTGTTGTACCTTGAGTGGGGTTGAACTTAATGAAGATTTTGTTTGTTATTAGCATTTATAAAACTCCTTTTTACACTCAAAATTAAGCTTTTTGTCATTTCGTAATAAATAATAATATAAAAAGTTCTTAATAAAATATAACAGATGGCACCACACACAATTGTAAATTTTTTCTGGGTAAGTTACACAACTTATTGCTGAATTTTTTTAAAGTATAAATTCATTTTTTTAATTTTTTCATCTTTGTAATGTTTTAAGGTTAAGGCATAGAAAAAAGAAGAACTGAAGCTGAGAGAAATACAAACTGTTCATTTACTAATTTATGACTTTAATAAATGAGTTGTGTTTAATTTTATAAAATTCCTCTCCAGCATTCTTGTATAACATATTTAATGTAGTACGGGATGAAGGAAGAAACTTTATTTTTCTTCCATCCTGTAACCCTTAAGATGACCTGTTAATTGCATTGAAATTATTTAAAAATTTCTCTCTTAGTTTTGATAATTTTGTTTGTTTGAATTGTTTATTCTCGAAGAAATTTTTTAATAAATAATGCAAAACTACTTATTTTTTTTCTACATTATGTTTTTATACAGCTCATAATACCAATACTTGCATATCTTTGTTACTTTTTTTTATACTGCCAGTACTGTATACAAGTCTGATTACATTGATATTTATTTATAATGCTTAATATTTATATTAGTAAATTAACATTATAAATACAGTAAAAGTTAATTTTTCTAATTAAAAATATGTTTGTTTACTTTTCCCAATCAAAAATATTGTAATTAATCAATATTATAATTACAAAATGTAATTAAAGATTTAATATATTAAATTTATGTATTATTTATGAAGATTTTAAGAGAAATTATAAAGTTATTCATATAATTTAATAATTCTATTGAAATAATTAGGTTTTAATGTAATGAATGCAAATCTTATTGAATTTGTATTTATTTTAAGTTGTTTGTTTACCTTTTGGAAATACATTTACGTTATTACACGTACAGTACTTAATGATTGAACTTTGTCCATTCTGACAATATAAATCAACAGGCAATATGAATATGTTATTATTTATATTATTTGATCAATATAAAAAATAAAGTTACATTCAAAGAATCCAAATATTTATTTATAAATAAAATTAAACAATTTTTTGTATCACATGTGTACAAATAATAATTTAGCAAACAAACTAGTCGAGAGAATTATTTATGAAAGAAATAATCATCCAGGAGTTTTAAAAATTTACTTCTGCTTCTGTACAAAAAAAGTTATTTAGTTGAAACTAAATAATTTTATTTTATTTACAAATGTTTAAGTTAGAAAGATTTATTAAAAATGAAATTGTGCAAATAATTATTAATTTAAATCTATATTTGGTTATTGATAACTCTTCCAGATCATGTTTATTTTACTTCATTTTTGTTAATTAATATACAGTTTCTGATAATCCGATAAATAAATAGCTTCATTGTTAAGGTTTAAAATATCTTAAATAGATAATGGTTTTTTGGAATTGTTTATATTCTATTCTCGATATAAAAACAAGCACATAAATCTTAATTTGGTGAATTCAAATTTATATTCTTATTTTTATTGTTTCTGAGAATGAAACATAAAAGATTTTTATATAAATTTTTTTATAAAAGAGAAGATAAATAAATATATAAATCAAATATATAACTTTTTAAACATATTGTTTATAGATACGAAATTAAGAATTTACTTATTTCTCTAATTTGAAGTCTTTATTTATTCAATAGATATATAAAATTAATTAATTACATTTGTTATCAAGTACATATATGTAATGAACATACAGAATTGTAAATGATAACTTTTTAAAATTTATCAAGAGAATTTTAATAATTAAAATATTTTGCAATGTTGATGATTTTGAATCTAAAATAAGGAAAAAATGCAATTTAAACATGTTTGGTTGGTTGTTTGCTTTTTGTCTGTTTATATTTTTAGTAAATATCATTTAAATTAATCTTTTAATTTCATTAATAATTTAATTAATTTATTTATTTATAATAGACTATTCAAAATAATTATGGAATCATAACTGTGTGGGTGAAGAATTCTCCAACACCTTGTCAATTCCATGCCACACAGATTTGCAGTAATTTTGGCTATTCACAGAGATGATACATCCTACTAAAGTCAGTGTGGTATACTAAAGTCATTTGCAGATGCAAATATTGCAACAAGTTCAATAAATGAAAACATGACAATGATTTGGTTCAAATGTATATGTTTTGTTTATTACTGTATATTTCATTGTACCTTAGTAGTAACAACTAACATTTAGAATCATGTCTTAAATGATTTTCTATGCAATGGTCTTGCTTCCTAATTGCTTTGATCTGTGTGTGTGTGTACCTACCTATGTACAGTATGATACATATGTATATTGGTGCTCTGCACAGCTGAGGAAACAAGAAGAGTGAGTGCCTTTTCATTCTCAAAAGATATAGAAACTACTGCTCTATGCTATAGTGTTATAAGGAAACATTTTTCTCAATACTTTTCTATCTATACATTAGCCTAATTGAGTGAGTATGTCAGCCATACTGAAGCTTTTATACTAACCTATCAATATATAATCATTTTTAATCTCTTAAGTTAAAACTGAAAAAGAAGGTAAAATGTTTTTAAATATAAACTACTGATTATAGTTTCAATTTCTGTAAATAAACTTGTATTAAAAGTTTTTTACTTCTCCATGTAATTTACTTTTACTCTTTTTACTTCCTCCATCATTTTACTTCTCTATGTAATTTTTGTTGGTTTATTCGTTCTGATTTGCCATTTTATTTGTTGATAATAGTAACATTTATAGAATATTATTTTATATAACTTGTCTGCTGTGCAGTTTTATTATTTTGGTTGTATGGAAAGTTGTGGCTTTACAGGTGGGCAGTTGCAGTACTGATTGCTGAGGCTGTGGGTGTGGGTGTCTGACTTTGTTGGGCCAACATAAGAGTTAGGATATTTTATTTTTTAAGTTGTGTTATCCTAAAGATAGTTTATAAACTGAAAATGTTTCTGCTTTTTGTATATACTTCCAGTTGTATTGAATTCTATTTATAACTTAAAATGATACTTTAAATAAAGATATAAAAACTTTTATTCTTTTTTTTTATAGATTTGATTAATATATTTTTATATCTGTGGGGTTCAGGAGCTGTCAAAATAGAGATTCGAATGTTTTGGGTAAAGATTCTGCCACCAGGTGTGTATTATCGGAGTTGTCTCCGATTTAGACTCTAAATAAGACAGAGATATGTAAGGTGCAAGGGTAAGTCCAGGAATGAGCCTCTCATGAGGATGAATGTAACATCAACTAAACCAACTTAGGAATAAAAAGAAGGAAAATTTATTACAAAAACTAAACATAACATTAAAATTAAGTTTAAACTTAAAATTGAAGACAAAGTCTGTCAATAACAATAAACAAAGTCTATCCTTAGAAGTTGGCCTATTTGTATACTATTAAATCTGAGGTACCTACTGGGGATAATCTGAACTTTGTGACTCACAACTTACCAGGAAAAGAGTTGTTGTCTTCTCTTCAGTCCCCCTTTTTTTTTTTTTTTTTTCCTTTTGCACCTTATCCTTTTCTTTCCTTATCTCTATCTTTGCACTGACTGTCTCCTCCAGATTTGACACATTCCTCTGGTGTGACACACTATTGTTGTGTTGATTCTCTTCTCTGCGAGTTGACTCCCCTTCTAGATGTTGTTTTCACTCTCCTCTCTTCCTTTCTCTCTTTCTCTTTTTTTCTTTTTTTGTCATTCTCTTTTTTTTAATTTCTGATCACTTATGATTTTATTCCAGATGAAGTTGATGTAATGAGAGATAAGCTTGATTGGTTATTTTTAGTTTTCCTTTTCTCTTGTCTAGTATGAATTGTGTGTGTCCACATGATGTGGATAAAGTAACAACTGTCACTTAACACTAGTTGAAAAGGGGAATGACAGTCATTTCCTTTATCTTTTCCATTGTGAGATTAATCACAATTAATTGATAATTTTTTAAATTCTGATTTGTTTTCCTTGATTACTTTTAATCTGTACTGCTAAAAATTTAGAAGGGAGGGTTCCTAAGATTGAGAAAATAGATGAAATTCATTTACAGCACTACTTTATAACATAAACAACCCCAGTGTTGCATTCACACGTCTATGATACGTGGCTGCAAAGGGCATCTTGTTTGATAGTTAACTATTATTTGATGAACAAACAAACAGAACCAAAAAAAAGGAATATAAAATACATATACAGTTTAAAAAACAATAAAATATATCATTTAATGTAATTGCATTATTAGCTTATTATTAGCTTAGTAATTACATTATTAGCTAGTTATCACAATGCTGGGATGCAGTTTTTAATCATATTTTTAATTTATTTAAAATATATGCTCTTCACCTCATAGTCCTAGTGGCTTGCCCCTGTACATCATACTTTTCCTTTAACAATAGAGTAATGCTAGTCATCTATCTAACACTTTTTGGGGGAAATTTTTGAATTGAAGTAACGTGACTTCTGGTTTGCATTGGAAGTTCATATATAGTTGGGGTCTCTTGTCTCTAAACTTTTTGTATCTGGTTGCGACTTTCATCTAGCTAACTTCATTCTTGAAATTACATTAGGGCAGACAGCTGTCTGTCTGCCCTTCCGTAATCTCAAGAACGGAGTTAGCTAGATTTCAGTGGAAATTTATAGGTCAGCAATTTTTGAAAAGTGACTAAATCTTTTCAGTCCCATTATAGTCCAAATCAAAACTTTGCTTTCAAATTTTTTTTTCTTGGAAAACTTTACATTTGCAATTGTAAAGGAGTTATCATTAGTATAAAATCCACCATTATTATTGTCAAGTGTGAGAGGGTGAAGCAAGATTCATCATTCAAACTGAAGAACTTTTCAGAGAACTTTTGCAATAACCTCCCACACTCTGTTTTTTCCAGTGATCTTTGCTTGTTTGTTCTGCCTAGTTATCTGCTTATTTTGATATTTAACATGAGTTTTTGTTTTCAAAGCCACATGGAGCCAACTACATGAAATTTTCAGTTTCAGGGCTACAGATTCAGTTGAAACTATGTCACTGTCTTCAAATGCCCTTTTCAATTCTTCGAATTTTGCTTTCATTAGAATTTTTGCTTTTCTATTAATACCAGACCCCTTTCTTCTCTGTGGTAATCCACTCTCAAAATGTTGGAGAATGCAATATAAAGTTCAGCCCAATACAATAACCAAGCTCAATTTGTAATAGTTCTGGATTGATATTTTCTTCTAGGATCTTCTAAATTAAATAATGTAATTTAAAATTAATTAAGTAGACTGCAGTTTTTAAATTGAAGATCTGTAGATATTCACTGTTGTCAATTTATTTGTCCACCTGTCCTTCCTTAATCTTGAGAAGAGTTAGATAGATGAAAATAGAGACAAGATATATCAATTAACTATATATAAACTTCTGCTCTGGACCAGAAGTTATATATTTTTAAATTAAAATATGATAAAAAATTGCAGCTTGGAATTGTGAAGATGTTACAATATGTAATTACTTATAAAATATAAAGTTGTCAGGCAGGATAAATAAAAGTATCAGTGACATAGAGGATTAAATAATAATTTTATTAATAATTAATATTACTCTAATATTACTGGCTCCTTTAGGACAAATTACATATAGTTTTAATTAACTAAGTATTAACCTAATTTTAGCCTGGAAATCTGGCATACTTAACTAATAAATTTATGTTTTTGTAAATGAAAACGATTAAATTCTTCATAATTAGCCCAATGTCATACGGCAGTTTTTGTAGCTTTATAATTTAAATAAATATTTAGTTTTGATAATACATGTTACAGTAATAGTCAGATGACAACTGGCAGAGACATCGGCTAATGCTCTAATGATCGATTTGGTTGTGCTTTTTACAAACTTTTTTTATTCATTTAACATCTAAATTTACGCTAAACTTCAAGCAATAAAAATCAGATTGTGAGGTCAGAAATGGTCAATCATATCTGTATAATTAAAAAAAAATATTTTTAAAGTCATTCACTAAAAAAAATCCAGCAATTTTGTCCACAAATCCAGCAAGTTGTGCATCTTGTCTGGCAAAAACATTTAAAATTGTGTGTGGCACCATCTGTTATATTTTAAGAAACTTTTTATATTATTAACTAGATGATGAGCCCAGCATTGCTCGGGCAAAAAATAACAACAGCAAAGATTAAGATTATTAGATTACTTCATACTTCTAACCCTTCTATTATATTAAATTATAGTATTTGATTTATATTTACAAAGGTTATCTTAAATAAGAGTTTATCACACCAAGTGCCCAGTCAAACACATTTTAAAAATAATGAAATTCTTTATTCACGAATTCTAAACTAGTTCAAGGTAATGAGGTTTTTAAAAATAAAATAATTAGTTATTTTTATTTTGGTGATTGATTTAGTAATAATTAAATATAGAAAACGATTGATTAAGATTAATATAAAGCAATGCAATCATCAAGTACAATGCCAGTTAATTATTTCTCCAATACTTTAAATAAACAGATAATGAAGTTCTTAACAAGAAAGTTAACATAATTAAGAAAGTTATGAATATTTTTATTTAATGATTAAATTTATATCGTGTTTTGTTACTTGAAATTTTAATCTTCAAATACAGAAATTAAGTTTGATCCAAATAAAAATTTATATTAATAGGTTTAATTATATTTTAAGCATATTGGATTAAATTATTTCATAGTTATTTTCTGTGTAGGTGTTTCTTGGAGAAGGAAAGAATCCACTTATTTTTAAGTAATTTACTACCTAAAAATAATTTTAAGTTTATTAAAATGGTTTATAAATAATTTTGATTAATAAAATTGCATCAATGTAATTTAACCTTGTAAAGAGAGCCAAATGATATGTTTTTATTTATTTATAAGTGGTTTATATTATGTTAAAAACTTATTTCTTATTAATGATGTTAATATTAATAGGAAAAATATTGACTTATAGTCGTTAATGATCAGCTTTGACATTTATTCTTGTCATTTAATGTTTGTTCTTTCATAGAATTAACACAACTACAAGAAAAGTGCAAAATATTGTGATCCAACAGACCATTGATGTTTGTTTGAAAGTGTTACTGATAAATCTATGAATTGCATTAAATAATAATAAATACTATCAGATTAAGAAACTAAATTCCTATCTATTAATGCTGTAATGTTTTTGAACCAACTTGAGACGTATTTTCTGCACAATAATATATAAATAGAATAGAAAGTAAAAATTGTATATACAGTCGACCCACTATAACACGGTAGATACGTTCCTGTTTTTATGAATCCAGCTTTTAGGAGTCCAGCCAATCACAGCCCGGCACATATGCAGTTTATGGACTACGGCTGTTTGAAAGATTTCTTCCATAAAATTAATCGATTCTAGACTAATTCGACTCAACATTTCCAAAATACGTATAATTTTTTGGGAATAATCCATACAAACTATGCTATAAACAAAAAATTGTAGGATTACTTACTGAGCGTGCACTGTTCGACTACGCTGTTGCTAAGGCTTGTTTTCGTGGTGGAGATTGTCATCGAATGGCGCTCATGTGCTTCCTGGTAAATTATTTTTTTTTTGCGAAAAATTCACTGAACTTTAGAGACATTAATATAAATATAATTTTTATGGACATTAAATAATAAATGGTTTTTGGTAGGTCCACTGCTCGTTTAAACTCAACGGTTTGGACAATCCTGTCGCGACACGAGTCGGCGTTGACGTTTTACCGAATTATAAGAGTTTTTTAGCATGTTTGTACGAACATGCTAAAAAACTCCGATAGGAATCCGAACTATAGGAACCCGTGTTATCGGGGGGGGTCGNGAACTTAATGAAGATTTTGTTTGTTATTAGCATTTATAAAACTCCTTTTTACACTCAAAATTAAGCTTTTTGTCATTTCGTAATAAATAATAATATAAAAAGTTCTTAATAAAATATAACAGATGGCACCACACACAATTGTAAATTTTTTCTGGGTAAGTTACACAACTTATTGCTGAATTTTTTTAAAGTATAAATTCATTTTTTTAATTTTTTCATCTTTGTAATGTTTTAAGGTTAAGGCATAGAAAAAAGAAGAACTGAAGCTGAGAGAAATACAAACTGTTCATTTACTAATTTATGACTTTAATAAATGAGTTGTGTTTAATTTTATAAAATTCCTCTCCAGCATTCTTGTATAACATATTTAATGTAGTACGGGATGAAGGAAGAAACTTTATTTTTCTTCCATCCTGTAACCCTTAAGATGACCTGTTAATTGCATTGAAATTATTTAAAAATTTCTCTCTTAGTTTTGATAATTTTGTTTGTTTGAATTGTTTATTCTCGAAGAAATTTTTTAATAAATAATGCAAAACTACTTATTTTTTTTCTACATTATGTTTTTATACAGCTCATAATACCAATACTTGCATATCTTTGTTACTTTTTTTTATACTGCCAGTACTGTATACAAGTCTGATTACATTGATATTTATTTATAATGCTTAATATTTATATTAGTAAATTAACATTATAAATACAGTAAAAGTTAATTTTTCTAATTAAAAATATGTTTGTTTACTTTTCCCAATCAAAAATATTGTAATTAATCAATATTATAATTACAAAATGTAATTAAAGATTTAATATATTAAATTTATGTATTATTTATGAAGATTTTAAGAGAAATTATAAAGTTATTCATATAATTTAATAATTCTATTGAAATAATTAGGTTTTAATGTAATGAATGCAAATCTTATTGAATTTGTATTTATTTTAAGTTGTTTGTTTACCTTTTGGAAATACATTTACGTTATTACACGTACAGTACTTAATGATTGAACTTTGTCCATTCTGACAATATAAATCAACAGGCAATATGAATATGTTATTATTTATATTATTTGATCAATATAAAAAATAAAGTTACATTCAAAGAATCCAAATATTTATTTATAAATAAAATTAAACAATTTTTTGTATCACATGTGTACAAATAATAATTTAGCAAACAAACTAGTCGAGAGAATTATTTATGAAAGAAATAATCATCCAGGAGTTTTAAAAATTTACTTCTGCTTCTGTACAAAAAAAGTTATTTAGTTGAAACTAAATAATTTTATTTTATTTACAAATGTTTAAGTTAGAAAGATTTATTAAAAATGAAATTGTGCAAATAATTATTAATTTAAATCTATATTTGGTTATTGATAACTCTTCCAGATCATGTTTATTTTACTTCATTTTTGTTAATTAATATACAGTTTCTGATAATCCGATAAATAAATAGCTTCATTGTTAAGGTTTAAAATATCTTAAATAGATAATGGTTTTTTGGAATTGTTTATATTCTATTCTCGATATAAAAACAAGCACATAAATCTTAATTTGGTGAATTCAAATTTATATTCTTATTTTTATTGTTTCTGAGAATGAAACATAAAAGATTTTTATATAAATTTTTTTATAAAAGAGAAGATAAATAAATATATAAATCAAATATATAACTTTTTAAACATATTGTTTATAGATACGAAATTAAGAATTTACTTATTTCTCTAATTTGAAGTCTTTATTTATTCAATAGATATATAAAATTAATTAATTACATTTGTTATCAAGTACATATATGTAATGAACATACAGAATTGTAAATGATAACTTTTTAAAATTTATCAAGAGAATTTTAATAATTAAAATATTTTGCAATGTTGATGATTTTGAATCTAAAATAAGGAAAAAATGCAATTTAAACATGTTTGGTTGGTTGTTTGCTTTTTGTCTGTTTATATTTTTAGTAAATATCATTTAAATTAATCTTTTAATTTCATTAATAATTTAATTAATTTATTTATTTATAATAGACTATTCAAAATAATTATGGAATCATAACTGTGTGGGTGAAGAATTCTCCAACACCTTGTCAATTCCATGCCACACAGATTTGCAGTAATTTTGGCTATTCACAGAGATGATACATCCTACTAAAGTCAGTGTGGTATACTAAAGTCATTTGCAGATGCAAATATTGCAACAAGTTCAATAAATGAAAACATGACAATGATTTGGTTCAAATGTATATGTTTTGTTTATTACTGTATATTTCATTGTACCTTAGTAGTAACAACTAACATTTAGAATCATGTCTTAAATGATTTTCTATGCAATGGTCTTGCTTCCTAATTGCTTTGATCTGTGTGTGTGTGTACCTACCTATGTACAGTATGATACATATGTATATTGGTGCTCTGCACAGCTGAGGAAACAAGAAGAGTGAGTGCCTTTTCATTCTCAAAAGATATAGAAACTACTGCTCTATGCTATAGTGTTATAAGGAAACATTTTTCTCAATACTTTTCTATCTATACATTAGCCTAATTGAGTGAGTATGTCAGCCATACTGAAGCTTTTATACTAACCTATCAATATATAATCATTTTTAATCTCTTAAGTTAAAACTGAAAAAGAAGGTAAAATGTTTTTAAATATAAACTACTGATTATAGTTTCAATTTCTGTAAATAAACTTGTATTAAAAGTTTTTTACTTCTCCATGTAATTTACTTTTACTCTTTTTACTTCCTCCATCATTTTACTTCTCTATGTAATTTTTGTTGGTTTATTCGTTCTGATTTGCCATTTTATTTGTTGATAATAGTAACATTTATAGAATATTATTTTATATAACTTGTCTGCTGTGCAGTTTTATTATTTTGGTTGTATGGAAAGTTGTGGCTTTACAGGTGGGCAGTTGCAGTACTGATTGCTGAGGCTGTGGGTGTGGGTGTCTGACTTTGTTGGGCCAACATAAGAGTTAGGATATTTTATTTTTTAAGTTGTGTTATCCTAAAGATAGTTTATAAACTGAAAATGTTTCTGCTTTTTGTATATACTTCCAGTTGTATTGAATTCTATTTATAACTTAAAATGATACTTTAAATAAAGATATAAAAACTTTTATTCTTTTTTTTTATAGATTTGATTAATATATTTTTATATCTGTGGGGTTCAGGAGCTGTCAAAATAGAGATTCGAATGTTTTGGGTAAAGATTCTGCCACCAGGTGTGTATTATCGGAGTTGTCTCCGATTTAGACTCTAAATAAGACAGAGATATGTAAGGTGCAAGGGTAAGTCCAGGAATGAGCCTCTCATGAGGATGAATGTAACATCAACTAAACCAACTTAGGAATAAAAAGAAGGAAAATTTATTACAAAAACTAAACATAACATTAAAATTAAGTTTAAACTTAAAATTGAAGACAAAGTCTGTCAATAACAATAAACAAAGTCTATCCTTAGAAGTTGGCCTATTTGTATACTATTAAATCTGAGGTACCTACTGGGGATAATCTGAACTTTGTGACTCACAACTTACCAGGAAAAGAGTTGTTGTCTTCTCTTCAGTCCCCCTTTTTTTTTTTTTTTTTTCTTTTGCACCTTATCCTTTTCTTTCCTTATCTCTATCTTTGCACTGACTGTCTCCTCCAGATTTGACACATTCCTCTGGTGTGACACACTATTGTTGTGTTGATTCTCTTCTCTGCGAGTTGACTCCCCTTCTAGATGTTGTTTTCACTCTCCTCTCTTCCTTTCTCTCTTTCTCTTTTTTTCTTTTTTTGTCATTCTCTTTTTTTTAATTTCTGATCACTTATGATTTTATTCCAGATGAAGTTGATGTAATGAGAGATAAGCTTGATTGGTTATTTTTAGTTTTCCTTTTCTCTTGTCTAGTATGAATTGTGTGTGTCCACATGATGTGGATAAAGTAACAACTGTCACTTAACACTAGTTGAAAAGGGGAATGACAGTCATTTCCTTTATCTTTTCCATTGTGAGATTAATCACAATTAATTGATAATTTTTTAAATTCTGATTTGTTTTCCTTGATTACTTTTAATCTGTACTGCTAAAAATTTAGAAGGGAGGGTTCCTAAGATTGAGAAAATAGATGAAATTCATTTACAGCACTACTTTATAACATAAACAACCCCAGTGTTGCATTCACACGTCTATGATACGTGGCTGCAAAGGGCATCTTGTTTGATAGTTAACTATTATTTGATGAACAAACAAACAGAACCAAAAAAAAGGAATATAAAATACATATACAGTTTAAAAAACAATAAAATATATCATTTAATGTAATTGCATTATTAGCTTATTATTAGCTTAGTAATTACATTATTAGCTAGTTATCACAATGCTGGGATGCAGTTTTTAATCATATTTTTAATTTATTTAAAATATATGCTCTTCACCTCATAGTCCTAGTGGCTTGCCCCTGTACATCATACTTTTCCTTTAACAATAGAGTAATGCTAGTCATCTATCTAACACTTTTTGGGGGAAATTTTTGAATTGAAGTAACGTGACTTCTGGTTTGCATTGGAAGTTCATATATAGTTGGGGTCTCTTGTCTCTAAACTTTTTGTATCTGGTTGCGACTTTCATCTAGCTAACTTCATTCTTGAAATTACATTAGGGCAGACAGCTGTCTGTCTGCCCTTCCGTAATCTCAAGAACGGAGTTAGCTAGATTTCAGTGGAAATTTATAGGTCAGCAATTTTTGAAAAGTGACTAAATCTTTTCAGTCCCATTATAGTCCAAATCAAAACTTTGCTTTCAAATTTTTTTTTCTTGGAAAACTTTACATTTGCAATTGTAAAGGAGTTATCATTAGTATAAAATCCACCATTATTATTGTCAAGTGTGAGAGGGTGAAGCAAGATTCATCATTCAAACTGAAGAACTTTTCAGAGAACTTTTGCAATAACCTCCCACACTCTGTTTTTTCCAGTGATCTTTGCTTGTTTGTTCTGCCTAGTTATCTGCTTATTTTGATATTTAACATGAGTTTTTGTTTTCAAAGCCACATGGAGCCAACTACATGAAATTTTCAGTTTCAGGGCTACAGATTCAGTTGAAACTATGTCACTGTCTTCAAATGCCCTTTTCAATTCTTCGAATTTTGCTTTCATTAGAATTTTTGCTTTTCTATTAATACCAGACCCCTTTCTTCTCTGTGGTAATCCACTCTCAAAATGTTGGAGAATGCAATATAAAGTTCAGCCCAATACAATAACCAAGCTCAATTTGTAATAGTTCTGGATTGATATTTTCTTCTAGGATCTTCTAAATTAAATAATGTAATTTAAAATTAATTAAGTAGACTGCAGTTTTTAAATTGAAGATCTGTAGATATTCACTGTTGTCAATTTATTTGTCCACCTGTCCTTCCTTAATCTTGAGAAGAGTTAGATAGATGAAAATAGAGACAAGATATATCAATTAACTATATATAAACTTCTGCTCTGGACCAGAAGTTATATATTTTTAAATTAAAATATGATAAAAAATTGCAGCTTGGAATTGTGAAGATGTTACAATATGTAATTACTTATAAAATATAAAGTTGTCAGGCAGGATAAATAAAAGTATCAGTGACATAGAGGATTAAATAATAATTTTATTAATAATTAATATTACTCTAATATTACTGGCTCCTTTAGGACAAATTACATATAGTTTTAATTAACTAAGTATTAACCTAATTTTAGCCTGGAAATCTGGCATACTTAACTAATAAATTTATGTTTTTGTAAATGAAAACGATTAAATTCTTCATAATTAGCCCAATGTCATACGGCAGTTTTTGTAGCTTTATAATTTAAATAAATATTTAGTTTTGATAATACATGTTACAGTAATAGTCAGATGACAACTGGCAGAGACATCGGCTAATGCTCTAATGATCGATTTGGTTGTGCTTTTTACAAACTTTTTTTATTCATTTAACATCTAAATTTACGCTAAACTTCAAGCAATAAAAATCAGATTGTGAGGTCAGAAATGGTCAATCATATCTGTATAATTAAAAAAAAATATTTTTAAAGTCATTCACTAAAAAAAATCCAGCAATTTTGTCCACAAATCCAGCAAGTTGTGCATCTTGTCTGGCAAAAACATTTAAAATTGTGTGTGGCACCATCTGTTATATTTTAAGAAACTTTTTATATTATTAACTAGATGATGAGCCCAGCATTGCTCGGGCAAAAAATAACAACAGCAAAGATTAAGATTATTAGATTACTTCATACTTCTAACCCTTCTATTATATTAAATTATAGTATTTGATTTATATTTACAAAGGTTATCTTAAATAAGAGTTTATCACACCAAGTGCCCAGTCAAACACATTTTAAAAATAATGAAATTCTTTATTCACGAATTCTAAACTAGTTCAAGGTAATGAGGTTTTTAAAAATAAAATAATTAGTTATTTTTATTTTGGTGATTGATTTAGTAATAATTAAATATAGAAAACGATTGATTAAGATTAATATAAAGCAATGCAATCATCAAGTACAATGCCAGTTAATTATTTCTCCAATACTTTAAATAAACAGATAATGAAGTTCTTAACAAGAAAGTTAACATAATTAAGAAAGTTATGAATATTTTTATTTAATGATTAAATTTATATCGTGTTTTGTTACTTGAAATTTTAATCTTCAAATACAGAAATTAAGTTTGATCCAAATAAAAATTTATATTAATAGGTTTAATTATATTTTAAGCATATTGGATTAAATTATTTCATAGTTATTTTCTGTGTAGGTGTTTCTTGGAGAAGGAAAGAATCCACTTATTTTTAAGTAATTTACTACCTAAAAATAATTTTAAGTTTATTAAAATGGTTTATAAATAATTTTGATTAATAAAATTGCATCAATGTAATTTAACCTTGTAAAGAGAGCCAAATGATATGTTTTTATTTATTTATAAGTGGTTTATATTATGTTAAAAACTTATTTCTTATTAATGATGTTAATATTAATAGGAAAAATATTGACTTATAGTCGTTAATGATCAGCTTTGACATTTATTCTTGTCATTTAATGTTTGTTCTTTCATAGAATTAACACAACTACAAGAAAAGTGCAAAATATTGTGATCCAACAGACCATTGATGTTTGTTTGAAAGTGTTACTGATAAATCTATGAATTGCATTAAATAATAATAAATACTATCAGATTAAGAAACTAAATTCCTATCTATTAATGCTGTAATGTTTTTGAACCAACTTGAGACGTATTTTCTGCACAATAATATATAAATAGAATAGAAAGTAAAAATTGTATATACAGTCGACCCACTATAACACGGTAGATACGTTCCTGTTTTTATGAATCCAGCTTTTAGGAGTCCAGCCAATCACAGCCCGGCACATATGCAGTTTATGGACTACGGCTGTTTGAAAGATTTCTTCCATAAAATTAATCGATTCTAGACTAATTCGACTCAACATTTCCAAAATACGTATAATTTTTTGGGAATAATCCATACAAACTATGCTATAAACAAAAAATTGTAGGATTACTTACTGAGCGTGCACTGTTCGACTACGCTGTTGCTAAGGCTTGTTTTCGTGGTGGAGATTGTCATCGAATGGCGCTCATGTGCTTCCTGGTAAATTATTTTTTTTTTGCGAAAAATTCACTGAACTTTAGAGACATTAATATAAATATAATTTTTATGGGCGTTAAATAATAAATGGTTTTTGTTAGGTCCGCTGCTCATTTAAACTCAACAGTTTGTGTAATCCTGTCGTGACACTATTCGGCGATGACGTTTTACTGAATTATAGGAGTTTTTTTTAGCATGTTTGTATGAATACTGTCACAATTTTTTCTCCGTGATGGAACCCATGGAACCCATGTTATAGGAGGGTCGACTGTATAAACTTAAAATTATACAGCAGTTCAATATAATAAAAATTAAAACAATAAATATGATAAAATTATAAAATAATACAGTAAAATCTTGCTAAGTCAAACTGCGCTAACTCAAAGTTGTGTTAACTTGAAGCTTCCGACAGGTCTTGGGCATGTTACATCAGGTTTTTTGTATAATACCACTGTGTTATATGAGAAACCTGATATATTGTGCTCGAGACCTGTTGTCTTTAATTCAATTGTCAGTATTTTTAAATTGACCTATTTTCCAATGAAACCTCTAACTGTAAGTTTCCATGAGTATTTAGAATAATCAAAATACAACCACAAATACAGACAAAAAGAAAAAAGGATAAACAAAGTTTTAATAAATGAGGAAAAAATACATATAAGGCTTAATGATATAGATATCAGCTATAGTTAATTCCTAGAGGTGACCCATTAAATTTTAAGGAAGTTTACTGTAGAAAATGCAGATTTTAAAATTGGTTAATGAAATTTTGTGACAATGGACAATTTCAACTCTACATCTAGTTTATTCCATGAAACAACAAATATATAAATGTAATACATTCAATACATATGGTATAGTTAGTAACAGTGGTGATATTCAGCAGGTTCGCACAGGTTCGGCTGAACTCGTTGTAAACATTTTCAAAGTTTTCAAAAATATATTAAAATATACGTATTATACGCTGTAACACCACTAAATCTGTAACCTTATACCCCGTTCGTCTTGGTGCGACCTTCCTCGACTGTTTCAATTGCGATCAACTCGAGAGTTCTTGAAACTAGATCCAGTCATAAGAGATATCCCACAATCCCACGAGCACGAGAAAATACAAGATGGCTACAGAACACGTGTCGGGCTATATAATAAGATACCCATATCATGTGGGTATCTTAAGGTCAGTTTTTGCGCTAATGTTGCTAATGCACCATTTGAGCGAAAAAAATTTTCTGTTAGAGAACCCTTTGTTAAATATTTCGAATATCACCACTGGTTAGTAAAAGAAAAAAAAAGAAAGGGGAGACAGTAACAAAGGAGGGCAGAAGAGTGTTAGCAACATGTGGTCCTAGTAGACAAAGGAGATATCACTTACTGTGGATTATCCTTTTCATTGTAAACATCTATGTGCACAAAAAAAAAACACATTTTTTACTATTGCAGCAACACTTATTCTAAAGTACAAATGTTTTTGGTCACATTTATAGGCCTTCTTCAAGTAAAAAGCTGTTTTATCTCCCAAATGATTTTTTTAACTGAAGAAGGCGTCTAAATGCGGCTGAAAGCATTTGTAATTCATAAACATTGCTGGAATAAGTAAGGAAGATGTTTTTTTGTGCATGTCGGTGTTTATTGAAAAGTTCCAGTTTATTAATTAGCTATACTCTTGTCTTTTTTTATGTCCAATCTTGAGATACAAATTTCACTTCCAATCACCAGTCAGTCTTTATTATCACCAGACTAAATCCTGATCTTACTTTCCTCATCAGGGAATAAATCTAAATCTTAGGTTTTTCTCCAGCTTGGCACCTTGATACCTTCAGTTCAGTTCAGAAACATATTCTCTTTTAAGGATAACTGCTTTGTTTTTCTTGTTCTAACTGCAATGTTCACACTTTCAGAATCTTCTGGAAAAACTTCTCTCAGTACTTCTTTTATTTCATATATATATGGTTAAGGCCAATTAATTGTCTGGATCTCCACAATGATTTCTGGATCTATTCTTTTGGGGAGACAAGTGAGTTAATGTGTTGCCTGGATAATCACTAAAGAATAGGAGAGAGAGATGATGAACAAAAAGAGAAAGGAAACAAAGGAATGTTAGAATGAACAAACAAAAAAATGGCTGTGAAGCCACATACTCTGAAGGTCCATGATCTTCATTTTCTTTTATATTCCATGTGAATACAGATGATGAGAGTATGTTATATTGTTTCATACTTAAAACAGTAAATATCTTTGCTATTTATTTGTTTAAATTGTAGTCATATTTTTTGCTTGCATAAAACTTTGATAATTTGGCTTTGATTTGTAGGTGGATAACTTCTAATGAAGAGCGATGATATAAATGTTTAACAATATCTACAAATGGTTGATGCAAAAATCATTATTAATTATTTAACGAAAACTGCAAAATACTTGATAATCTTGTTTCTCTGAAATATAAGATCAAAAAATATCATTAGCAGTGGCAAATTAATAAAATAAAATAAAATTTTTTTTTTTTGTAAATTTTTGTTTGATGGAGATAATTATGATTAATTCTTTTGAAGACAAAGTCCTTTCCAAAAAAAGTAGGAACCACCATTTATTAACTTTGTGTTCCAGACATTACACTTTTGGTGACTGATCTTTTCTTTTAGGCTACTGGCTGCCAAACAGTCCTTTAAAAAAACACAAAACTATCCAATTAAAAATATAAACATTTTTTAAAAATGGGAACTGGTGATGTTCGGACATCTTCTATTTTCCATCATATCTTCTTGGTGTTGTTTCGGCTTTTATCTACAATGGAATAAGTGCTGGTAAAATGTAGATGAGGAATTAATCATAATTATCTCCATCGGACAAAAATTTACAAAAATAATTTTAAAGTATTGTCACCAGGGGCCAGCTTTCCTTCTCTACAAAAGAAAAGGTCAGTCGCCAAAAGTGTAATGTCTGGAACACAAAGTTAATAAATGGTGGTTCCTATTTTTTTTGGAAAGGACTTTGTTTTCAAAAGAATTAATTAAAAATAAAATAAACTTAAAAACACTTAAAATCTTACGTCAAAGCAATTTTAGTTTACAATCAATAGCTTTGTAACATGAATACTAATATTTAACCAATGGAATGTTGATATGCAAATTTTAAATTATCATGATATGTACTAGTTCAAGATCTTGAACTAGTATACATCATGATAATTTAAAATTTATAGAAAAGGTAGAAAAGATGTAAATGCTTTTATTTTTTGTTCAATCAAACTTTATTCTTCCAAATTTTTTATACATATAAGTCTGTTTTTCTTGGAGATCAAGAAGAAAAATCTGATTTTAACTCAACTACCTTCAAACTATTCAGCTTGTCTTTGAGTGCCAATATCATTCTCTAGTGGTATCTAGGGTTTAAGTGGAATTTTTTTTTTTGTCTTGATTTCCAAAATAGAAGGTAGATAACTTTATGTACACTCTTTGTTCTTTAATTAAGGAAATGTTTATTGTTTGGGGCTTTTAAATTAACAAGGAGGAGTCAAAAGAAATGAATTAGTAGGTGAAGTATCTCTGATATGTACTTCAAATTTTCCTCTATTAATAACCATATCCATATTATTAGTTTATAATATTCCCCATTTATGATACTATTTTGTATGCTCTTGAAATGATTCTGAAGAACTAGTCATTACTCCAATATAAAACAACATGAATATTTTTTAAAGAATATCCAATGTATTCTAAATATTCTTTTTATCTTCTATTTTCATGTATAGTTTATGCTAATGTTATTAATAAAACATTTTTCAAAATGTCACAAAAACTTTTCTTTAATGATGTAGGAAATAAGGTGATTTAGTTTATGGGGCTGCAATTTTCAAAAACTGTAGACCTATAAATTCCTACTAGTGTTCATCTATCCTTCCTTCATCTTGAAAACAGGGTTAGATAGATGAAAGTGAAGACCAGATATGGAAATCTTAGGGGCAGGAGGCCCAAATTAACTATATACAAACTTCTGGTTTGGATTGGAAGTGACATTATTTCAATTAAAAAATTTTCTCCTGAATAGAGTTAGATGGTGACTAGCATGACTCTGTTGTTAACAGGAAAAGTATGATGTACAGGTGCAAGACACTAAAGTTGAGAGCACTGTGATGAAAAATTGCAGCCTGGCATTGTGATGATGCTACAATAAATAATAGCTCATATTACTTTCATTTTCCACAATTTATATCATCATTTACATACAGAATTTTTTAATTATATTCATTCTTATGATGATATTCACTACATCTTTAAGACAATGAGATTAAACATTTGTAAATTGATAAAATTGCAGATTTTGGAATAATAAATCGGTAAAACTACATAACATAAATTCGTCTATTAAAGACAGTCATATATTTAATTAAATGAAAATATGTTAAATTAGTAAAGTTCGTTATAATTTATAAAGTAAATATTTCAAAATTTACTTAAACAGTCTTATGTAAACTTCAAATGTTATTTTTCTTGTTTGACTTATAAATATTTAATCCTAAATTTATAAAATCCATTGTCGGAATGCAAATCGGAAAGAATTCCCAAGAACATTAGAATTTATCAAATATTTGTTTAAAATTATAACTTAAAAGTTTATTATGCTATACAAATGAATAACAAATTTTTAAATTTTATATGTAAATTAATATCTGTTTAGTTAAATAAACTTTTTTCAGAGAAATATCAGTTTTTGGTATGGATAGCTTTAATGAATGAGTCAAATTGCCTGTCTCCATGTGTAATGGGTGAAAATGAATCCAACGAGTAAATGTTGTAAAACTTATGTTAGTGGTAAAGTTTTGAAAAATAAAGTTTAATAAATTCCAGCAAAACATTTAATGAATTTGTAACATTAATTATGGAATTTTTGTACATTCTAAAATAAAAGATTGAAATTATATGCTTGTGGTTTTTTTATCTGCAGATGGACTATCAATTAGGCTAAAAATGTTCATCAAGCCATTAAATGTTATCTCCTTCTTTTGAAAATAAAAAAATTTCTTGTGTTTTTGACACTTGAGCCAATTTTCTTATGATTTTATATATTGATATAAATATGTTTAGGTAATGCAGCTATTTCTTGCCATTTAAAATTTTACTTCCCTGGCTCTGTTATATATAATATCGGGAAAATATGGCAATTGATCAAAAAGTGACATCCAAAGATTTTTACAGTTTTGGACTTGAGCACCTTGAAACATCAAGAAATGCAAAAAATTAGGGGTTTTTTCTGTATGTATGAATGTTTAGTCTGTGTGTGTTGGTCATGATTTTGTTCACTCTGTTTGAAGCTTAATAATGCCTGTACTTTTTGTCAAAAATTTCTTAACTTTTGCAGAGAAGTTTGCTTATTAGGGGAATTGATGCTATTAAATTTTGGTGGTTAAAGATCAATGGGATGGGGAGATAAAGGGAGTTGTGTGTCATATCTCCAGTAGGGTTGGACTTAATGATGATTTTACTCCTCATTAGTATTTACAATTTTTTATAAAATTCATTGCTATCCTCAAAATTAAGTTTTTTTGCCATTTTATATATAATTAAAAATATAAAAACTTTTTAAATAAAATATTGTATCAGATGGTGCCATATGCAGTTTTAAATGTTGCTAGATTTTTTGAATCAGTAGTAAATCAAAATTTGTTGCATGCAATTGCAAATCAGTTAGCCTGATAATGTCATTAAATAGTCTAGCTTAGTTTAGATCCAGAAGTGGAGATCAGAGGTCTCGTGATTAAACTGGTAATGCTTACTGTGCAAAAGTAGGGTAGTTTAATCCTAATCCAGGTTATCCTTTTCTTCTGGGATTTTCTAAATTATTTAACAAGCAAATATTTATTGTGACATCATCAGCAGTTTCTAATCATATTTTTAATAATTTTTTAATTTAAATTATATGCTTTTCACTTCAAATTAGTAGTATCCTGTACATCATACTTTACTGTTAATCAGCACAACTCTATTGCTATCAGGATTTCAGGATCCTTTCAGGAGAAATTTTTGAATTAAAATGACATGACTTCTGGTGCACACCAGAAGTTCGTATATAGTTAATCGGGGCCTCCTACCCCTAAGGTTTCCATATCTGGTCTTGTCTTTCATCTATCTAATTTCATTTTTGCAATTAAGGAAAGACAGATGGATTTCAGTGGGAATTTATAGTCTATAATTTTTTCAAATTGCATCTCAATTAAATTTAAATATTAATCTTAGTGCAAAACTGCAACTTAATTACTTAACTTTGGACCAAATTTTGTAATTTAATTGTTTTTGAGTCAAAAACAATTGTCTTTGTTCAGCTACCAACATTAATAACTCATTTTCTATAGACAAATAAAAAGAACAAGGCTGTATGTTTAAATGTTGTATAATAAGAGTAAGTTAAATTAATCAATTATAGCAAATTTAGTAGACATGTTTCAGGCTTTCGTGTATTAACTAATCTATTGACCCAAAGAAAGTTGATGTCTTTAGTTAACATTTCATTATATTTAAAAAGCATATCTAATATTAATATTTTTCTTAAATGTATNACTTATTGTAGATAATTTATTGATATTATTTATAATGAATATATTTAATTAATATATTTTTTATATCTATCTTATGTTGTTTGCTTCAATCATCTCTTCTATGTGATCATCATCTTTTGTTTTCTTCTACATTTAAATCTTTCCTCTTTTGAGGAAAGATCTTAATGTAGGAAGACAAAAAAAAGAAAGAGGAGACAATTTGTTAGAAGAGATAATAAAGTAGAAGTAAAGAAAAGCATCAATAAAATCAATGTAATTCTAATTCTGTTAACATCTTTGTGACCTATTTATCTTTTAACATATTTTAATAAAAAAAAAGTTTGTATTAGTTACAAAGGGCAAAATTGATACTGTAATGAATTTTGTTATTTTAATCAAAACTATTTTACAGAATTAAGTAACATAAGTTTAAATATTTACATTAAATGGGCAAGATTTAGCCAATTTACAGTTAACATTGATGAGAAAAGTATATTTTATACTTTACTGTTTTTGTAAGAATGGACTTCATCAGTTATATTTTTAAGTCTCTTGACCTAAATCTTTGTAACTCTCATTGATGATAAATATTCTGCAGAATTTCATTTAAATGAAAATACTTTTTATCAAATTGTAAGTTATGTATAATTATTTTGTGTTGATTTTCATTATATACAAGGATGATGTAAGAGAAGGTTGGTACTTATCCTAAAATCTCCTCGCCCACCCATCTATCCACTTGGAAATAATTTATTGAAGTCTGTCTACACTGACCATTATTATTGAAGGTTTCTTTGAATATGAATTGATTGTTTACCAAGTAATTACACATTCTCACTAAACTTTCTCCATTTGTTTGTGTTACTGAAAATCGATAGATTGCTAAACTTCAAAAAAATGTGCAAATAACTTTCACTTCACCTCCATGCCTAGAAATGAAAATCTTGAGTGCAGTTACTGATGATATACATATGCAAATATCTCAAAGCCCAATAATTATATTAACTATCTGTTACTGCTGATATAGATTTTTGTCTGTTTATTTTTATTCATTTGTAATAAATCTGTAGCTATGTTAAGATAGGTTTTCACAATAGAAAAACCTTTCATTGTACTTCTTACTATCCTTGATCAATACAACTATGATATATAATACAAATAAACATATATATTAAACAATTTCTTGAATTATAAATGCTGTGAGAATCATTTCATGTTTAGTTTTATTGATTGCACATTTACTATACATATGTACTGTACAAGCATTTGAATGTATACATATATTATATATATATATATATATTTATATGTTGTGACTATTATGATATCAAAGAACATGTAAACTAGTGAAACTAGCATTAAGCAGGAAAATTTTTATATGTTGTTTAAACATTCAATATGTACAGTAGAGCGTCGTTTATCTGAAACGTCGGTTATCCGAAGGAATTCCAATCGACAAATTTAAATTTTTGCCAGTGCTGTGACGCTGTAATCTTTGGCTATGTCTTCGGCTACTCAAATATTTTATGTTTTTGATACTAAATTAACTTCTGAAGTATAATTTTTTATTGTTTTTATATTTTTCAATATATTTATTTTGTTTGTACAAAATAAAAAAATAATTTTTAACGATACAATAGTCTTCATTAGNTTATCAAATATTTGTTTAAAATTATAACTTAAAAGTTTATTATGCTATACAAATGAATAACAAATTTTTAAATTTTATATGTAAATTAATATCTGTTTAGTTAAATAAACTTTTTTCAGAGAAATATCAGTTTTTGGTATGGATAGCTTTAATGAATGAGTCAAATTGCCTGTCTCCATGTGTAATGGGTGAAAATGAATCCAACGAGTAAATGTTGTAAAACTTATGTTAGTGGTAAAGTTTTGAAAAATAAAGTTTAATAAATTCCAGCAAAACATTTAATGAATTTGTAACATTAATTATGGAATTTTTGTACATTCTAAAATAAAAGATTGAAATTATATGCTTGTGGTTTTTTTATCTGCAGATGGACTATCAATTAGGCTAAAAATGTTCATCAAGCCATTAAATGTTATCTCCTTCTTTTGAAAATAAAAAAATTTCTTGTGTTTTTGACACTTGAGCCAATTTTCTTATGATTTTATATATTGATATAAATATGTTTAGGTAATGCAGCTATTTCTTGCCATTTAAAATTTTACTTCCCTGGCTCTGTTATATATAATATCGGGAAAATATGGCAATTGATCAAAAAGTGACATCCAAAGATTTTTACAGTTTTGGACTTGAGCACCTTGAAACATCAAGAAATGCAAAAAATTAGGGGTTTTTTCTGTATGTATGAATGTTTAGTCTGTGTGTGTTGGTCATGATTTTGTTCACTCTGTTTGAAGCTTAATAATGCCTGTACTTTTTGTCAAAAATTTCTTAACTTTTGCAGAGAAGTTTGCTTATTAGGGGAATTGATGCTATTAAATTTTGGTGGTTAAAGATCAATGGGATGGGGAGATAAAGGGAGTTGTGTGTCATATCTCCAGTAGGGTTGGACTTAATGATGATTTTACTCCTCATTAGTATTTACAATTTTTTATAAAATTCATTGCTATCCTCAAAATTAAGTTTTTTTGCCATTTTATATATAATTAAAAATATAAAAACTTTTTAAATAAAATATTGTATCAGATGGTGCCATATGCAGTTTTAAATGTTGCTAGATTTTTTGAATCAGTAGTAAATCAAAATTTGTTGCATGCAATTGCAAATCAGTTAGCCTGATAATGTCATTAAATAGTCTAGCTTAGTTTAGATCCAGAAGTGGAGATCAGAGGTCTCGTGATTAAACTGGTAATGCTTACTGTGCAAAAGTAGGGTAGTTTAATCCTAATCCAGGTTATCCTTTTCTTCTGGGATTTTCTAAATTATTTAACAAGCAAATATTTATTGTGACATCATCAGCAGTTTCTAATCATATTTTTAATAATTTTTTAATTTAAATTATATGCTTTTCACTTCAAATTAGTAGTATCCTGTACATCATACTTTACTGTTAATCAGCACAACTCTATTGCTATCAGGATTTCAGGATCCTTTCAGGAGAAATTTTTGAATTAAAATGACATGACTTCTGGTGCACACCAGAAGTTCGTATATAGTTAATCGGGGCCTCCTACCCCTAAGGTTTCCATATCTGGTCTTGTCTTTCATCTATCTAATTTCATTTTTGCAATTAAGGAAAGACAGATGGATTTCAGTGGGAATTTATAGTCTATAATTTTTTCAAATTGCATCTCAATTAAATTTAAATATTAATCTTAGTGCAAAACTGCAACTTAATTACTTAACTTTGGACCAAATTTTGTAATTTAATTGTTTTTGAGTCAAAAACAATTGTCTTTGTTCAGCTACCAACATTAATAACTCATTTTCTATAGACAAATAAAAAGAACAAGGCTGTATGTTTAAATGTTGTATAATAAGAGTAAGTTAAATTAATCAATTATAGCAAATTTAGTAGACATGTTTCAGGCTTTCGTGTATTAACTAATCTATTGACCCAAAGAAAGTTGATGTCTTTAGTTAACATTTCATTATATTTAAAAAGCATATCTAATATTAATATTTTTCTTAAATGTATATATAAACACACACACACACACACACACACACACACACACACACACACCCCATGAAATATCATAAGTATTAACTTATTTATTAAACTACTTTTCAATATCATAAATAAATTTAGTAGGGTAACAACATTTATAAATTTACAAAAAACATATTATTATGTCTTTGTCTACTTTGGACTTTCTTGTGAACTAGGACTTGTGTGATTCATTTTCCTCAGTATAACAAGTCCTAGTTCACAATAAAATCCAAAGTAGACAAAGACATAAGTAGTTAAGGACAAGAAGCACATATTTAAATTTAAGGAAACATAATTAACTAGAACCAATGAATCAGGCTTATTATACCTACAGCAAATTTAAGTAACACTTTCCAAAGCGCATTTTGGCCTTTCTGGTCTTTTTCAATTGGATTATTGCTTTAACAATGATAGAAATTCCAAAAAACAGAGCTTATGATAACCATCACTAACATTACTATTGACCTTAGATGTACAATAATTCCGTTTAGAATTACAAATATTATATCTACAAGGTAATTTAAGATACAGGTATACCTCGCCTTACGTCGGTAATTGGTTCCAGGAAAACGACTTAAGTCGAAAAACGACGTAAGTCGAGGTATACCTGTACTGATCTAATCANTACATAATTGGTTATCTGAAAAATAAGTTATCCGAACAACCCCAGTCCCCAATTGATTTGGATAAACGACGATCTACTGTATATAGTACTGAATAAAATAATTTCAAAAGAATGTCACAGTGTTGTTACATTATAGTCGTGCTCAAAATTAGTAATTTGTTTTCAGATACTACTAAAATCAGAATATATGTGTGAAATCAGCTGTAAAGCAATTTTGAAAGCAGAGTGCTGAATACCTTTTACAGCAGCTATAGATAATCTCTCTTTGGATTAGGTATGAACTTTGGCCCTTGCAACAAGATACAGTGAACACTTTCTGGCACTGTTACACCAACAAAGTTTATACCTACTCCAGAGAGATTATTCTCTATTAATCCTGCAGACTATAGTTGCTTTAAATGGTATTCAGTGCACAGATTTGCAATTGGAACTAGCTCTATTTTAAAAATTGCTCCACAATGAATTTTGCATGTAATTTTGTTACCAGATCCTTTGATTGACCACAATGTTAAACTATTTCCCACTATCTGAGATTGTTGGTGTTGACAAAAATAAGAAGTTTGTTGCTTGTAAGAACAATGATTTTCTGACTAAAGGTAATCAGAATATAATATTGTCATTTTAAATGTTGCCATCAAGTTACACTAAACACAGTGCATTCTTATTAATCTAAGCCAATATTATATATTTTTTTTCCTGCTAAATGCTCCAAAAAAAGAAATTATGGATTAATTTTTAAACCATGTTGAATTTGTCTATAGTAATTTTTGCTTTTATATATATAAACTGAATGGCCCTGTACAATAATTAATTTGGATTAGTAAGAGTATGTCGTATTAAAATTTCTTTGGGTAATATTAATAACAAGCATTTATTTGTGCAGAAAGTCTGATAAATTATTCATCGGTATGACAGACTACATATAAAATCTGTTTAGTCACTTAAACATTTTTAGGTATTTAACTTTTATGACATTATCAGTGCTCTAGCAAGGAATAAATCATTGGTGGCTAGATGGGCAATTTAAAAATATTGTAACTGATATTTTACTCTTTTTTAGCCAGCACTGTGTGTATTAGTTCTATTAGGTTGTTTGGAAAGTAAGTTTGTGAAAAAATACGACTATTCTGTCTAGCGGTAAAAAAACCACTAGACAGATTAGTCGTATTTTTTCCGCCATTTTTATTCTAAACCATATTATCATTATATATTTTGATAGCTATCATTTTAAGGCTTATTTGTAAAAAATTTTGTTTGATTTTATGCAATTGTTTATTTTTTGTGTCCTATCAAATATAGAAGATTCGCAGCATTTTTGGCATATTTTGCTCTTTTATTACTGAAAAGGTAAGACTGCTGTTCAAGCGAGAAAAAAATTGTGTGACATGTACGGAGAAGATGTATTGACAGAATGACAATGCCAAAACTGGTTTACAAAATTTTGTTTTGGCAATTTCAATATTGAAGATGCACCACATTCTGGATGGCCAGTTGAAGCCAATGAAAACAAAATAAAGGTACTGATTGAAGCAAACTGCCGAATAACAACACGTGAAATCACTAAGAGATTTAATTTGTCAAATTGAACCATTTATGATTACTTGAAACAAATTGGTTTCGTTTCAAAGCTCAATATGTGGGTTCCACATGTTCTTAAAGAGAGATGCTCTCTTTGGTGGGATTTTAAGGAAATTTTTTTCTGGAGCTTTTACCAGACAATTTAACAATTGATTCAAAAGTGTACTGCCATCGAGTAAACAAATTGAGTAATATCATCAAACAGAAAAGGCAGCCAGAACTGATCAACGAAACAGGTGCAGTGTTTTACCATGATAATGTCAAATTTCACACAAGTTTGGTAACTCGTCAGAAACTGTTATAACTTAGATGGGACGTGCTATCACACCAACCATATTCACCAGATCGAGCACACTCAGATTACTTCTTTATGTCTGGTCTATACAAATTTTTTTTAACTGTAAGACATTTACTTGAAATGACAATGTCAAAAATCACTTGGATCGGTTTCTTGTAAGCAACGATCAAAACTTTTATGAATGTGAAATCATGCTACTATCAGAAACTATGACAACAGGTATTTGACCAAAATGGTTTATATATAATTCAATAAAATATTTATTTATTATAAAAATATTGTTTTTTTTTTCCCACGGAAAAAAAACGAACTTACTTTCCGAACAACCCAATAGTTCTAGTGTAAAAAAGAAGTAACAGTAGCCTAAGTTTACATGATGAAAACAAAAGTATATATAGTATATACTGCATCTGGGCACTGCTGACTGAGTTGAGGTGATTTAGCCACTTCATAGCCCCATAGCTATGGCTGTGAGTATTATCTGTCTAGAAAATTGCAAGAAAGAATTTTTGTGTTAAGTAAATATACAGTAATAAATAAAAAATCAGAAGAGCAAAAATTTCTGCCAACAAAGCACACGTGGACATGTTATGCAAAGATAAATTCAACAAATAAATGAAATATTTCATTTGTATGCATATATGATGATGTGGAAGCATGTCTCTGGCATCTTTAGGTTTTGCAATTGAATTAATGTTGGATGTGGCAATTAAAGTATTAAAATATACTTTATTATTATTATAAGAATATATTTAAATACGTAATTATATACAATTTATTTGGTGACAATAAAGTATTGAAAAGCATAGACTATAAAGATTTCTATGATAAATAGTTTTACTAAACTTTTGCATTATTTTACTGTGTATTTGAATGATCAACTGTGACCCAGATATTAATTGTTAGACTAGAAAGTGAGAGTTGTATTTTAATTGGATTTCATATTAATCATTTTATGTATAAGTTGAATCAGAATTATTGAATCTTTTTGAGAGTCTACATCAGAACACAGTCAAAATCTATTTTTACAGTTTAATTTATTTCTAGAAAATCATTAAGCAAACTGTCATGAAACATTTATTGACATTGCGAATCATCATCCATTTCTTTTTACAAACAAACTAAAGATAGTATTTCAATGAAATTCATACATATGATTACTCATCAGAATGACTGGCTTTTTAAACAGGAATTATTGATAGACACAGTCAAGTAAATTTTAGAATCTATGAACTAACTCATTAGGTGATTCAGCTCTATAAAAGCTTAAATTTATTCTTTCAATAATAGGAAATAAATATCCAAAAGGTTTGCATATACATTTTTTCTTTGTATTTTAATAAAAACCTTTGAGTGAAATTAGACAAAATTTTAAGTTTACTTCAATTTCAAAAAAAATGAATAAAAATTACTACAGTAGAGCATTGATTATCCAAAAGTCAATAATCCGAAACGTCAATCATCTGAAAGAATTCCAGTAGGCAAATTTAAATTTTCGCCAGTGCTGTGGCACTGCAATCTTTGGCTATGTCTTGGGCTACTCAAATATTTTACATTTTTGATACTAAATTAACTTCTGAAGTATAATTTTTTATTGTTTTTATATTTTTCAATATATTTATTTTGTTCATAGAAAATAAAAAAATAATTTTTAACAATACAGTAGTCTTTGTTAGGCTTAACATCGAAGAAAATTCAATGCAAAGCGACACACAATGGAGAAAAATGTCAAGATGGGATAAATTAATATATTTTTTCATACATAATCGGTTATCCGAAACATCGATCTTTCGAACAACCCCAGTCCCCAATTGATTCGGATAATCGACGCTCTACTGTATTTTGAATCACTGAGACTAAAACAGCATTTTTGATAAAAACTGAGTTTTATTCTTAATTTTGTGAGGGACGAACAGACCCTCAATAAAGTGTTAATTTAACTTTAATTATTTTGAAATTCTATCATCTAACTTCAATTGTTTTATCAAGTTAGGCTAAAATCCATAAAAATTATTTCCCATGGATTTGGTTCCTTGTTGAGGAGGATCCATTTAGTCATTAATGTGTCACCCAGAACGTTCGATAAAATTCTAGTATTGGACGCTAGGTCCTTAACAGCAACCTCCTGACCTGATGGAAAAAAACCCAGAAAGAATCCAAGAATTCGAGTGTTGTCCTCCCGAGTTGGCATCAGAAGTTGTCCTCCCAAGTTGCCTCCTCAAGAATTAATACTGTGAAAGGACTGTGCCTCTTTAAGGATATCTTACACACATCCTCACCTCCATGCCTTCACATCAGTGCTCCTGTTATCGGACACTCTAAAGACTCAGAACAATTTCATTGAACCTCGAACATTCCATCGACAGTTTATCCAGTCGTCATATAACAGATTTGACTCAGTTAAAAGGTATTTATCAACACGCGATTCATTTGTAAACTCTCTCTCTTGAACGGTCTAGTAATAATTAAGGGGAATGTTAGTCATGCTTGATATAGAGTATATCTATATTTTCTTTTGTGATAATTAAAATTTGTATTGTTAGTTAATATGGAATCCAAGTGAATCACTTCTTCGTCTCTCTCCTCACCTCTACTCCGAATCCAATCGCTCACCCGCTACCGCTCACGTGACGTAAAGTTGTGATTTCCGAGTGCTGTGAGACTCTGTTGTGTCACATCCTGATGTGGTGTCAAAGAGACACCGACCCTATGGTCACTGGCACTCAATTAATAATTGAGCAGTTATTTATGTGATATGCTTCTTGTCTAGTCTTATGTTTAAATATACGAGTGCTAAGATGGCTTTTTCTTTTCCGCTAGACTTATTACACCATCAATGAAACGGAGAACAAGCTTTAGAAAGACTTTTTATTTATTTGAGTATGCATTTCGGATAATTATATCCCTTTTTACGAGTAACACGAGTTGAAAAGGGATATAATTATCCAAAATGCATACTCAAATAAATAAAAAGTCTTTCTAAAGCTTGTTCTCTGTTTCATTGATGGTGTAATAAGTCTAGCGGAAAAGAAAAAGCCATCTTAGTGCTCATATATTTGAGCAGTTATTTATTGTAACATTGTCAGAATTCAGGGTTGCAATTTTTAATCATATTTTTAATAATTTTTTTACATTTAAAATATATTCTCTTCACCTAAAATTAGTGGTGTCTTGCTCCATACATCATACTTTTCTGTTAGCAATAGTCATGCCAGTTATCTATCTAACTCTTTTCAGAGGAAATTTTTGAATTGAAATAATGTGATTTCTGGTTTGCACTGGAAGTTTTTATAAAGTTAGTTAATCAGGGCCTCCTGCCCCTAATCTTTCCATATCTGGTCTCATTTCCATATTCCATATCAGTGGGAATTTATAGGTCTACAATTTTTTCAAATTGCAGCCCAATGAGTAATTGTAAGTGAAAGTGGTGTAAGTCACTTTTCATCTATAGTGAGAAATTTAGACATAAAGTTAGTTACCAATTTAAAAATTACTGTTGATTTATTGTTAAGTGCTTACATTTACTTGTGGCTGTGTAATGTAAATATTTCTATTTCTTTACCACAAATATGTAAATAATTCTGTCAGGAACTGAAACTCAGCAGCAACATAGTCTTTTGGAAAAACAGACATTTTTTACACCACTTTTACTTTTAATGACTCAAACATCTTAAGAGATGCAATAAAGTACAATTTAAATAGAAACATATGCATTCTTTCCATTTATTTTTTATATAATTAATACTGAAGCAAAGTTTGAGTAATGTCAGATTTGACATCACTCATCAAACTGACAGAATCAGAAAAGATCTTTTTATATATTGCACGAAAGATAAGAGAATTTAATTATATTTCACATATTTTATTTTAATTGAATTTCAAGCTGTGTGTTTATTTTTTGTATGTTCAGTTTGAATTATGTACATTGTTGCATGAATTAATATGAAGTTTTATTACATATAGATTATCCAATAATAACAATTCTTTCTAAAGAACTGCACTAACAACAAATGAAAACTTTAAAGCGAATTAATCATTCAAATTCAAGTGTAGCAAATAGTAGTAAATACAGGGTCCTCCAAAAAGAATGCTATCATTTTAAATTATAATAATTATGTTAATTATTGTATGAAAATGTTGTGATGTAGTACATTAAAACATTGGAAAACTGCTCAAGTTCCACATTTGTCTGAGACAATTTGTCAATGTATGCCCCTCACATTATATAGCACATGTCTAACCGATATTCAAATTTTTCCTGTGCTCACTAAAACATATCTGTTGTCACCCCTTCCATTGTAGTCACAATTCTATTGCTCTCACAAATTACTCATATTACACAATGATGAATGATTTTAACTTTGCAAATTGCAGAATAAAAACATCTTCTCTGTTGTTAAATTGCCAGTTTCATTGACAAAGCTTCCTAGATTAACTGTAAATGAACTTTTAGTCATGTTGTTTCAATTAAAAAATTTTCCCCTAATCAGAGTTAGATAGATGCTAGCATGACACTGTTGTTAACAGGAAAAGTATGATGTACAGGAGTAAGCCACTACTAAAATCAATAACTATATTTTAAATTAAATAAATTAAGAATATGATTAAAAATTGCAGCCTGACATTGTGACAATGTCACAATAAATAATTGCTCGTTTCTACTTTATTTCGTACAGCAGATTCTAAATAAAATTTATAAGTGACATAGTTTTATCTATGTTATTCTGCTATTGTCTTGAAATATTACTTCAATAAATTTCATTAATAAGCAATTACACTGAGATGATAATTAAATTATTAATTTATTTTATAAGATTCATGCTGCCTATAAGAATTGTATGCCTTCTGACTAGCCTCTCCAAATGTCCTCTACAGATGTGCAAAGATTTCTCAATTTAGACCAGTGTTTCTCAATGGGAATGATATCATCTCTCAGGGGACAAAAATTAGTTTTAGGTGCAAAAATATTGGAAATTACACCAGCCACAAATGTAAGTAACAGTGCCAGATGAAAGATAAGGGACATATATATACATATATATATATATAAAATAAATAGATAAATGCTTTGTTTATTTTTATTTATGATATTTAAAATTAAGAGTGTTAGTTTTTTAAATTTTGTTAAAGGGTCATTAGAAAAAAATATGAACTAATTAAAGCTCTTTAGAGAGCAATTTCTAAGGAAAACATTTGAGAAACACTGGTTTATAGTAGACAAACATGAGTGAGTTCAATGTTCTTCAGCGTGTTAAGTGTAACGTTGCCTGATTTATTTGCCAATTGTAATTGTGATAATGGTGCCAAATTCAAATTCAGTTAGTCTGTTTTAGAATTTTTCATTCTTTCCATAGCACCCTCTCCTTTATAGGTGTTCAACATCAGCTTGAGATTGTGAGCTTCCGACTGTCTTCTTGCCCTATTCTGTAAGGAGTTCCAAAGATGAAATTTGTTTGTCAAAAATGTTTAACAGAATAGCTTTTGTTACATGAAAAATATTTTAAAAATTATTAAAAATTTTAATATTTATTTCATTTTGATAAATATTTTAAGTTGTTTTTGAGGATTATAAAAAAAAACCTGTTCAAAATGGAACCTTAATAAAATAACCTTAAAAAAACTTAAACAGGAAGAATTTTTCGGAATGCCACAATTTTCTGTGTTCAAAAGAAAACCTGCCAAACAAGAAAAATATTTGGTACCCTGCAAGTCTGGTTTACACAGGTTTTAATGTTTATCAATCATACCAGATTTTGATTATTAAAATTATTTATCACAATAAATTCTAATAAAATTAAAGTTGTTAAAAATAAAATAAAACAGAGATATCATTGGATAATGTATTTTATAAATATTGGCATTCAGTTATGAGATACAAAATTTATTAATATTTGTAAGATAATATTGTATTTGAATTTTCTTTTTTTTTAAGATACTACTTACTTATTTGGAAAATATCTTAAACTGTTTAGGAGTTTGAACATTAAAATTTTATCATTTTTGAATAAGAAGCACCCTTCTTCAGAATAGTTATTAAAGCTAGCTTTTTTGTTTGTCTATTAAAGTATTTACGTTGTTTGATTTTTGATATTGGCGTGATTATTTTAAAGCTAGCTTTTATGAAACTTCTGAAGATGACTGTTCTTTATTATCATCAGTTTTTTGAAGATGTAATTTGATAAATGTGATAATTCTTAAAAGTATTTTGTTTATTTCATCAAATTTTTAGTTTTGCTTAAAAATCTTATATATACTTTTACTTTCTGCCAGCTTAATTGTCGTATCTCATTATTCAGTTTTGTTTATTTTAAATTGTTTTGATTCGTGCCATCTTCAAAAGAAAGTCATCGGATGTCTTTGGAAATTTATTACGTACCTTTGAAAAATTAAGAGTGGCATTTATTATTCAAGTTTTTGTTCATTATCAATTAGTTTTCTTAAATCAAGCTTATTGATTTGAATACATTTAAATAAATTTACATATAAAAATATCTATTTTAAAGTGATCTTTTAAAATAGAAATATTTTAAATAATAAGCATTAAAAATGCAAATATAATATTTAATATTTGATGGATTGTTAATGGTTGCACTAAAAATAAAATCCGTATTGTGTTACGCTATTCTAAAATTATAATTTATTTTCAAAAATAGCAAATTTAATAAGATTTTAAATTTTATGTTTAATCGAAATGTAAATGACATAACTTGTAATATTATAGTTTTATATCTTACTTAAACAATCTTTTTTAACAAGAAAATGATTAAAGTTTTAAAATATTTACATGATTAATTTTTATAAAATATCATCAATAAGTTATTTTTAGTGTAATCTTATTTTAATTTTAAAATTAGACTGCATTAGAAATAGAAACAAATTAATTATGGAGAACATTTTAAGCTAGTTTTTTGAGAAATTTTAATATCAGATGACTCTTTTGACAAGGAAAATCAGATAATGATCATTAAAAAAATTTTATACGAAGTAGTAGCTGTCCTGTGATGAAACAATTACATACATGATGATTCATTCATATACAAATGAAGCAAAAACTCTCCCAATCTTCATTTGTAAGCTTGTAGAAAACTGATACCTGCTACCAGTATGATAAGTGGATGGTATGCTGTCAACTGCTCCAATTTAGTTGACAGAATTTAAATACCTCAAACAAATTTCAGTTGTATATGGGTATCTCCCAAAAAATAAATAAATAATTACAGGACTAATCAAAAGTAATGTAAACATGCTCAACAATACACGCTCTAAGAAAAATATACAAAGAAATAACCTTAGCCAATAAATGTAAGATTGGTTATTGAAGAAATCCCCCAATATATAACTTATACAATATATAAAAAACAGCAAAGATCCTCTTGACAAAAGGGCCTTTGAAGAATCTAGCATCTAGCTAAATACTCCAACCTTGAGATTGCAGCTGTAACATCAGGTTGGAGTATTTCGGCACAACCTCAGGTTCCTTAACCACAAGATTGAGGGAATGTGAGGCAATAATAAGAAATAATTTTAAAGAAACACTTTAAAAAATGTATTGTCATTAGAAGTATATATGTATGCAAAGTTTCAATTAGATGTGAAATGGAAAGTGAAAATTTAGTTACACGATTTTATCAAGATAGAGTAAGTTAATAAAAGCATATAAAGAACAGCCCACCACAGCATTAGCAGCTTACACTGAGGTCAGTGAAGTTAAAGTCAATCTTTATGAGGCCAAGCTGATGAAATTGATGTGGGGTACAGGCAATATACCACACATGTAGATACTGGAAATCTAGATACAATATAGTTTGTACATCCTTGTAATTATTTATCATGGAAATCACACTACAAAATGTCTTAACAACAGACCCATATCTGCTATGAATGATTCTCTGTCATATATGTTTGTAATTTATGTGTTATTGGATATTTCAATATTTGAAATAGTTTCCTTATCATATTTTTGTTATGTATTAAATAACTTACATTTTATTATGGATGATGAATCAATTCCAAAAGCAATTCGTAGATGGTATTTCATAAGTTTTGACTATACGTTTCAACATAATTATATTTTATGTAATTTGAATGAGATAAACCTGATGATGACCGTTTAACATAGTTCAAAATGTTTGTTTATTTACTAAAAGTTGTTAATATACTGAAATTTAAAGTGTATTTGTAATTTTAATCATTTCCTCTAGTTTCATGGTGTATATATCATATTATAATTTACAACTAAATATTGATGACTAATAAAAAACTACAAAACTCATTATATTATATAATGTAAACAAGAATTATTTAAATGTAGAATTGTCAAACTTCAAGAAATGAAATTTGGACTTTTTAGAGAATGAACCAGTTCAAAATATGTATTGAAAATATAGTTGTGGAACAAGTGAATACTTTCTAATATAATGGCTATAATCTGATGTATTTGGAAGAAAAAGATACAGTAGAGAGTCGATTATTCGAAAGTCAATCATCTGAAACGTCAGTCATTCGAAAGAATTCCAGTCGGCAAATTTAAATTTTTGCCAGTGCTGTGGCGCTGCAATCTTTGGCTATGTCTTGGGTTTCTCAAATATTTTACGTTTTTGATACTAAATTAACTTCTGGAGTATAATTTTTTATTGTTTTTATATTTTTCAATATATTTATTTCATTCATACGAAATAAAAAAAATAATTTTTAACGATACAATAGTCTTTGTTAGGCTTAACATCGACGAAAATTCAACGTGAAGCGACACGCAACAGAGAAAAATGTCAAGATGGGATAAATTAATATATTTTTTCGTACATAATTGGTTATCCGAAACATCGGTCTTCCAAACAACCCCAGTCCCCAATTGATTCGGATAATCGACACTCTACTGTAGTTATAACAAAATTCAAAATTACAACAAAGTATTCATAATAATTATCCAGATTTTTAACTCAATACAAATTTAAAGAAATGCTAGAAATACAACGTATAAAGTAATGACAAGATTATTGTTTATAGCATAATATCTCTCTCTTCATAATGAACCATTATGAGATAAATGATAACTGACATCAGCTGTCTATTTTTGCCAGTTAATAACCACAATGTTAGTCTATTGTATCTGAATATCATGGTTCACTTCACACCCATCAGCTTCTGGACAAAACTTTCAATTCATATGAAAGACCCAATAAGAATCAGATGTAAACTATTCCACTTGCAAACAATATCAATTTTATCAAAACTTATAAATTCAAATTACTGTATTTTGGAAATGGAAAGGAGCCTATACATTTTCCAGGACCATCCTGAATATGTGTACAAAGTTTTCTAGAAATTGGTTCAGTCATTTGCATGTTATACTTGGACAGATAGAAATATTACCTGATGGATTTCTGGTTCCATGTTGTTATTGATATTAAATGCTTTTTTCAGATAGCCAGTTGTTTAAATTTATCACAAAGGAACATTTTTGTCCTGTTTTAGAACAGCTTCAGCTTCCTAACTAATATAAGTCACTGTTCAAAGACAGATATAAATTTGATTTTACATATATACACACAAATGATATTGTGCAGTATTTTTTTCTATGTTAATTTCTATTTATATATATATATATAAATGGACATGTGTGTCCCTATATTTCACTTTTCTGCCAAAACTACACATCGCACATGAATGGTGTTTGTATGTGGTAGTAGCCCCAAGTCTCCATTCGTGCGCCAGAGTAGTTGCGTCTCGATAGCTATAAGGGTGCGGGAGATATGGGCTTGAAAGTGGTTGAAAGTGGTTTTCTATTTCAAATTTTCTGTAGTTTGAATTTAATTCAAACATGAAATTCAAATATTGGTTCGATTATAGAACATTTGTAAATGTTGCAAAAACATTGAAAATAGTTCGTTTGACTGGACGTGAACAGGAGACGTTCAGAAATAGAATCGGGACCAGGTCTCTAATTACTCTGGAAACAGGGGGGCCTAATTCTTGCATTCTGTGAAAACGAGTAAGATTGGCTATAATGTAATTGTCTTAATCTTCACTATTGTTACTTTTTAAAAACCCAGCGAAGCGGGTCCTTGCAGCTAGATTCTAGATTACTTAGAAAAACAGTCTTTTATATATATAAAAAAAAACTATATTACATACAAATGTACGAACAAATAAAAACCCAGCGAAGTGGGTCCTTGCACTAGTTGTAGAATAATGATTAATGTTTTGCCACAATGCATGCTTGATTTCTGCAATTATAAAGTTAGAAAAGAACACACCATCATTCACAAGGAATTAAATATTTAATTGCAAATGTTTTTAACTCATAATAAGCTACTTAGACTCAAGAAAACAAGATAAAATATTACATAAAACAGTTGCGTTATAATAGAATTCAATTAAAGATTTTGTTCTTCCAATCTTTACATGTTGGAATCCTGGAAAAATTTGCATTTATTCTTGCTGAATGCTAATCTACTACAGATCCTAGAAATTTAGCAAACAATGCTAATACTTTACTGTTAGCTCTTGTTAACATTCCTTGTTTTTGGATAATCTGTGCTTAAAGGATCTGAAAGTGAAACAATGTAAGCTTTATCAAGGCCCAAATTCTTGTTCTTTTTGAGGAATGTACACTCCATTTCTCTATTGTGCTTTATTATTTTTCAGAAGGTGGTATAAAATTCTATTAAGTAGATTGAAAGTGTTTGCATTTAAATATTTAGTTCATCGTAAATGGTATTGTCTTGGTTGTTATAAAGTTTTTGATATCATGTTTGTTTCCTTTTTCTTTTTTAATGTTTATCAAATAATTAATCAGAATTCAATAATTTCTAAGTGAACCTAGTTCTTTCCATTTATTTATTTGGTTAAATAATTAAATTGCTTTTCATCAAATTCTCTAATTTATTTTTTTGTGGTATATAAACACAGAACAGGCTCAAACACAGGAAATGCAAGCATTAATAATTAAAATAATAATAGCTTCGAATCTCCGAGTTTAAATTTCTATTTTAAACAGTTACAATTACGTTTATTTAACTTAGTTGATAAAATTATAAAAATTTACAGTTTAAAACTATATCCATTCTGGTTTTTACTGTTTGAAAGGTGAAAATTAATTTCATAAACTTACTGGAACATGTAAAATAGCAGAAATTGAACTTGGAAGTTTAAAAATGTACTAATTAAAAACAAAAAACTTGAATTTTATTACTTTTTTTTTGTGTTAATTTTTGTCAAGTAGTAGTTATTCTTATATATCACATGATACACTATTCATTGGCGACAAATTTTTTAGGCTATACTTCTCGATAACATTACTTCAAATAAATTCTGCTGATAATGAGAATTTAGATTCTTTTTTAATGTGTAAGATGACTTTAAAACAACATTATGATACAACAACTTATTTTTTAATGCTGCATGTGCAGAAGAGCATCAAAACAGAGCTGCCAAAAAATGTATATAGTATTTCTTACAGTTCTAAGAGGTCATTAATTCTATGACATTCCCTAAGTCTAAAATCAAAATATGTGAATGATCAATAAATAAATTATTAAGTTTTGTTAAGTAAGAAGAAGTCAGAAGAATTGATATGAAGTAGGTAATTGTTGGCAGTTCTATTCAATGCTTTTTTTAAAGTATAATAACTTATCTTTTAACGCTGCATTATATTGTTTCCCTGAAGACATTTTAAACATTAAGTAGTTTAGGTTAAACACTTATTACCAGCTAAGCTCATTTGAAGTGCAGTGATCATTGAATATTATTGCTGAAAACATCTATTGTTGGTATATAGTGCTTCACATTATCCAGTTGCAATGAATTTTGATAGTTATTTTAGACGGCAAATGTAAGGCATTACAAATTCTAACAGGCATCTTTATTTTGGACAAATAAAGTAGGTAAGAAAGTGCTACTTAAAATTGAGAAAATGTGGTATATACCAGGGATAGCCAAGCTTGACACAATAAGAGCCATATATTGCCTATCAAAAATGCACAAGAGCTGCATCCTCCATTGGAATGCCTATTGGAGAGCCATATCATCTATTTATATTATATAAAATTAAAATACTATATTTATCACTATTACTTTAGTTGACTAATTAGGTAAACAATCATTTACTGTTTCAACTTTACGAATGCACCCTAAGCTTTCAATTACTTGTTTGAGGTTAAGTTGCAAGTTATACTTGCAAACCCTGTATATAAACAATATATAATAGTCAGAAAACTTACACAATATTTTTGTATGTAAGTAATATATATACAAAGCTTATAAAAAGAAACTGTGTAAGTATGTGGGAGCCTCAAAGGGATATAGAAGAGGCACATGAAGGTTGCAAGCTACAGTTTGGCCATTTTGAATATATACTGTATGTTATGTACAACAGTGTTTTTCAACCTGTGGGTCACGACCCCCAGGGGGGTTGCAAAGCATTACACAGTAAAAGAAAGGGAAAATCAGGGGGGTTGCGGGTAAAAGAAAAAGACAAATGTTTGTAGGTCCTACACTATAATAAAAAAAAAAACTACAATTTCAGTGAGAAGGTTGTACCTGTTTATTTTACAGTACAATTGGTTTTTGATCGATATTTAGGTCTCAACAGAAAGAAAATTAAATACATAGTTTTTAAAATCACTGATATAGTTTTAATATGGCCCTGGGGGTCGGCAGAATTTTTTAACTTGTAAAGGGGTCGCGTATTCAAGAAGGTTGAAAAACACTGATGTGCAGTATATAGAAAATAGTCACACCACATAAAAACCTTAAAATGCAGTGATACTTTCTAATCTTCTGACCTTTTTGATTGTTTTTATTGACCTCCTTCAGGAAAAATATAGATTGACTGACTGTTTCATTCAAAAGGAACAGAACATAAATATATTTTTTTTTTACATTTATGAGAGAAATATCTTTTATGTTCCATTATTTTGGAACAAAATTGTCATTTGATCTATGTTCCCCCAAAGAAGGTTGGTAAAAACAATGAAAAATGTTAGAAAATTAAAAAGTGTCACTGCATTTTAAGATACTTTTTTTGTGGTGTGATTGTTTAATATAAGTGCAGTATCCAAAGAAGTGTAAGAAAATATAAAATAGAACAGATTGAAAAATTAAATATTTATTTTACAAGCATGTAAAAACTGGTAACAGTTTCAAGAACTAAAATGTTTTTCATAAAGATCTTTAAATATGATATTGGGTAAGCATCGTTCAATATTTGTTTTTGTAAAAAGAAGATCATTTTGACATCTACAGTTATAATAACAATGATATAAGAACTTGGAATAATTCTCTAGTTGAGTGCATGACTAAAGTGATTATATATGATGATTATATAATCATGTTACTACATTTAGATATAGTAACACGATTATCACCAAATCTAAATAAAAACAGATTTTACTTCTGCTATGGGTTCAATACTTTTAATGCTAGTGCAGTAGATATTAAAAGAGTTAATAATTAAAATGGAAAGACTGAAAATGTGGATCAGTTGCATTAGTTTTAAGAAATAAATATGACGGAGTCTTGTACAACATGGGGATATGTTCTGCATTATAGGAAACTGTATTATTGAGATATGAATTATCAGACAATTTTATGCAAATTTAAATCTTAGCCTAGAAGTTCAAGAAGAAAACTGATACCTCTGGACAACAAAGTTAGAATTTTGTATGAGTATTAGTTGCAATTTTTTTGTTATGCTATACGAATTCACGTTTTAGGGAAGTGCGTTATACAAGAATTCTGTGTCTATACAACTTTTTATTCTAAAAGTACTTCAACAGAAAAAATATATAAACAAGTTCATCTAATGTTTTCTTGTCTCTTGCCGTAGAAAAAATATTATTTTTATAAAAAACTCCAAAAGAAAAAATAATTTGTCAAAAATGTACTGCATACAAGAGAAATTACTTCTGTAGTCGCCATAGTAATAAAAAAACATGTTTGCTTCTAAATCTAATACCATTTTCTTAATTTTTAAATCAATTTCCTTGCATATTGACTGTCAGATCAAAGTTTAAAAGAAATTTTAGACCTGCTCCAATTGGTTAAGAGTTTTCTTGAAAAAAATAAAATTAAAGTATCCACAAATCAGAGACGAGTTTAGAAAAATGTTTGGTCTATTAACTTTTCCATTATTTCAGTTTATTTTTCTGATATTTATTCCAATTAGAATCTTAATTGATCTGCAGAATTACTGACTCACATTCATTTAATATTGTTCGAGTGATTAATAAAGTTGAAAAGTAATCTGTAAATGAACGCAAAGTGCGTGGAAACATAAACGAACTGTAAAAAATAATTATATTAATCCGTTTATTATTATCTCTTGCTTAATTAACAAACTTTTCGACCATTCATTAAAGTCATTAAATAATTCATTNAATAATGAAAATCCCTGACTTTCCCTGATTTTCCAGGTGCGTAGGAACCCTGAATATTCTTTCCTGAGATAGAGAATGTTTTATAATGCAATCGTACAGCACGAGTAACATCTAGTCATCCATATTCGATATAACAATATCGAGGCAAAAGATGATAGGCTGGTTGAAAGACAACTATCTGCTCGTCTCTGATAAACGAGAGAAGTGAAGAGAGAAAAAGTTGTCCAGAATCACGTTTAGAAAGGCGCGATGATCTCTCGAGATGTAAACAAATGATTAGCCAATCAGCAACTGGCTTATGAGAGATGAAACAATGACCAGAATACAGCCCATGGTGTTCCAGCAAGATGACACACTACCATATTGGGTTATTATTATCTGAGAATTTAACATGCATCTTTCTGAATTGTTGGGTTGAGGTGATGGACCAATTCTGTGGCCTTACATTATACTATTTGATTTCTTTTTATGAGGATATAAGGAGGACATTGTTTACAAGATATCTAATTTCCATGAAAAATCTGAAGTTCAAAATTGTTGCTGTAATAAAGATAGTTACATCACATAGAGAGAAACAGATTATTGCTTTGAAATTATGTGCAGTATGAATGATGCACATGTTAAAGTTGCTTAGCCTTTTGCAATATCTATTCTATATCTAATAAAACTTTTTGAGTTACATTTTCATATTCTGAATGCAATCTTATTTTACTGTTTCTTGTTGGAAAAGTATACAACACAGAAACTCCAATAATAATTTAGAATCATCCTGTATTTTAAATAATGTGTTACTAAATATTTCAATGATAGTTAATGTTTTTCAAAACAAATGAATACATCAGATATGATAAAAAGCAAGACCACTACAGCTCTATATTGAACTATCCTTTGGCCATTCAAAGTAATTGGCCTACAATATTTGAACTGCATTCCAACTCCACTGGTTTCTGACAAAATAATTTGTTCAACTGAAGAAAACTATTCTCTTCTTGCTTTCCATTGCATTCATCTCAATTTGATGCTCTGAATAAATTTTAATTTTAAATCTTAAATTAACAAAAATTCTACTGGATCAATCTTAACAATGATTCTTTTTTAATCTGATTTAAAAAATAATAAAATTGTGAACTGTAATTTATTAACAAGGAAAACTTGTATAAATTGTTTTACCTGAGCTTCTAAAATAGGAATATTTTCAATTTTGGTTTTAAGTGTATCAATTTCTTCTTTCAATTTTGAAATTTCTTCATTCTTATCAACCACCACTGCTGTCACTTTATCCAATTCTTCCTGATGACGACGGCTTTCTATCTGTTTCCAAGCTTCTAGTTCATCTTTTTTATATTCAGTCAACAAATGTTCAAATTGTTGTCTAGCTTCTTCTAAATTTTTCCTAAAATAAACACAAGCATTAAAACAATATAACATTAATATATTAAAGAAAAACAAGCATACATACTTATCTTCCAGTTTAGCAGCTTGTTCTTCTGCAAGCATATGACGAAGAGTTGTTATTTCTATCTGAAGCTGTTCAATCACAGCTGTATCATTAAGTCTCACACTTTCTAGTTTTTCTTGATATACTTGCAGCCAATGTTGTAAACTATCACATCTATTTTTATACATTTTAAATAAATATTATGATTAAAAATGAAAAAAAGATGATAATGTTATTAGTGCCAATGGAATTAAAAGTTATTTTAAAACTTCAAAATAATTATAAATTTTTTATATAAATTGTACCTTTCTTTATATTTTTGGGCTGATATTGCAACCAATTGAAATTTTTCTTCAGAAACTTTCAACTCATTTGCCAGTGATAATTGTTGATGTTCAAGAGGTAGTGACTGCATCGACATTTGTTTTAAGCTTGTAATTTCATTTTCTTTCTGTTCCAGTGAAAGTTGTAATTTTGANTGTTTACACTCTATATAAGATTATTATTAACTTGTTTTAAAATAAGAATGAGCTACAATTTGATTCTGTAGTTATTTGTTTTTAATAATTAACAAAAAGTATTAAAAATTTAAATGAAATTAATCTTTTTAATTAGAATATTAGAAAAGAATAAAAGAAATTCTATCCTTTTATTCTTCTTATTTGCATTTTGATAATGTAAATTGCCTTGTTTATTGAGTAGTTATAAAAGGATTTAAAGTTTCCATTTAAAGTAGTTTGCTTATCTTTAATAGTTATAAGAGAAAATAAATGCAACTAAACAAATTAAGTTAATAAATGTATGACCATTTTCTATTGATTTAGACATATTGTTATATTTTGAATATCTGAAAAATGTCCTAGCACAGAAAGAACACAAATTCTTTTTGTGCTAGAACATTTTTTTGGGACAATTTGTTTTTAGACTGTAACCTTTTGGATAGAGAAAATGTAAAGAGATGTAGTCACTTATATAAACTGAATGTAAAGAGCCTTTCTTCTTCCTGTTTCCAGCTTAAATACTCCAAGTATGCCATTGCTTTTCTTTTAATGTGTAACATTCATATAAACACATTAACATCAAAAATCCAGCAGCAAAAACACTTTAACAAGTGCACAAACATTTTTGACTGTCTTAAACAGTTGTCAAACAGTTGTTTACTCATAAATTTGAATGGAGATTGTAAATAAAACACAATTTTTAAATAGAAAGAACATTGATGTTGGATGCAACAGCATTGCATAACAAATGACGCATATGTAATAGTTCAAATAAATTATTGTCCACACTGTTAAGAGGATGGAGAAACCTCAATTAAGTCACTTCATAAAAGACTTTAAAATGATTGAGTGCCTTAAGTGAGGTTTCTCCATTCTCTTAACAGCATGGATAACAGCTTTTTACACAATATTGTTGCATCTGATAACATCAATGTTCTTTCTATTTAAAAATTGTATTCTACTTACAATCTCTATTCGAATTTATGAGTTAAAAACTTATGATAACTATTGAAGATGGTCAAAAACATTTGTTTGCCTATGTAAATTGGCACAGAGATGTGCTACCTCAAACAATTAAAAGGTTTTTACTGCTAGATTTTTGGTGTTAGTATGTACTGTATATTTGAACTGCTTCCAGTTATATAAACTGTTTATTTGTTGTATACAGTACATTTATATTCTTTTAAAAGAATAAATTTATAACAGAATAAAACGTTCAGAATATAACAAACAACAGCTCTTTCAACTATTTTTATCTCTTATTTACTTATAATTCTATAAAAATGCATTACTTCTAATTGTTTTTCAGCTAAGAGTTGGTTCAATTGGGAAACTTTAGTTTGATGTTCATGCATCATTAAAGATGGTACTTGTTTACCACTTTCAGACTGTAAAATCATAACTGTACGTTAGATGATATTTAAGTAAAATAATTGAAATTTGTTATTTAAATATAAACAGTAATAAAAAATATATTAAATTTAAAGCTTTAAATGATTTCTAAAGATCACTTCTAATTAAGATTTAATGAAAAGTGATTCTCTTATTAAATTTTATAAATCTATAATATTTAATGTATTGTAGATGTGGTACAACATATTCTCACTTTACAATTGTTTACTTTACAATCCCTGGTTTTATAACTGAAATAAATGTTCTATTATGAGCATATGAAATGCTGTATTTAAATTTAATATTTATTTTATTTTTGATTGGTCATCTTAGAATGATATTATATAGTTCAAATTGTACTTCCAGCAATCTTATTTCAATTTATGACTTATTGAGATTATATTCCTCAGAATGCAATTTGAATAAATATATTTATTCAAATTAAGATACACTTTTTTCAAGTTTCAGTATCTCTAAAAATAAGGTGCATCTTAGCTTTTTAATACATCGTAATTATTCACCTCCAGTGTGATGAGTCTCTGTCAATAATTCCATTGCATCATTTTAATAATTTTATTAGACTAGTAAATACTAAACAAATTTATGTCAACAGAACTGATTCTGTTTGTCTCAAGTTTTTTTTTTTTCTTTGAAAAAATAGACAACATTAAAGTAATTCTTACATTCAATGGCATCTTTTATTGGAGTAAATATGGTGTATATATATATTTACACATATGAGAAATACAATATTCCCTTTATGACAATTTGCTTAACAGTTTTCTAATTAAGTTATAAAACTGAAGTCTACTGCATACATTTTCCAACTACAAAATTAATTATGTTCAAATTTAAGAATAATCTTGCTACCATTTCTGAATGGTAACAAAGTGAAACTTGTAACTAGAATCTTATAGTTCTTTTTGTACTCAACTGGAACCTGATAATAAATAATATAGTTCAAAACATTTGTTCTTATTAAATTCGGTGCTGGATATTAAAAGTTTTAGTTTCTTAACTATTACGTATTATTAAGCTAAAATATTTTACAAAATTAATTAATTTCTATAGGAAATTTTCTAATTAATGAATTTCAGTAGACCAATATTTTAAGTGTTTGATATAAGGAGAATTCTATATATAAAGAATAACAGAAAATGATCAGTTATGACTTTGCAAGTGTAAAAAGTTTTTAGAAATAAAATTTCTTAATGAAACATGGAAAAAACTAAAAATGTATAATACCTATTTAATTTCTTCATAATTCTGTTGTGAACTGCTTGATGTTGGTGCTTCAGGCTTTAGCTTGAAATCATCATAAACAGTTTACAACAGCTTGGTTATGGTAGTGTTGCCAGAAATCAGCCAAGGCTCATGCAAACACTAAATGAAAAGTTGCAAAAAAACTGCTGTTTTGTTGATGGAAAAACAATATGGGATAAAAACTTAAAAAATCAATGTTTTTAATAAGCAAAAAAAATTTAATATTGACTTAAATAAACAGTCAAACCTTCAGAATTAGCCCAATTGTCAAGAAATAATAAATAATAATAAAATCTAGAAACCTGACCTGTCTCTATTTGAAACCATCCATAATTATTGAAGATAAAGCTAGTGTCTTCAACCTCTCCTCAAATGGATATTTTTAATATAGTCTGTTGCAACATGTATGACAGGAGTTTGAAATAAAGGGAATTTTACTAAAAGAGTGTGAAATTTGTTTTCTTTTATAGTGTAATAAACTCCATATGTTTGCAAATTGCATTTTCAGAAATTGTCACTTGTTCAATGTAGGGAGAAGTTCATTATAGAAAGAATTTGGAATTAGAGAATTTCCTATATTTTTACAAATATAATTAGAGTAAATCTTAATGTAAAAAGTTAAACAGAAAGAAGTCAATTCAAAAACTTACTGTTATTAATTCATTTGAAACACTATTTGAAACACTTCCTGCACTCTTCTGTGAATCACTAGATTCACTAATATTTTGAATTAAAGAATAATCTTCAGTATTCAATTGGAGAGATGATTGCTATATTTTAAAAAATATTTGACTATTTATAAAAGTATTTTAAAATTTATCATCTTCCTTTGAATAATTAATTAAAAAAAAAACTATTTTGATTCAAAACAAAAGTGAACTTAAATTACAGAACACCTATATCTATAAAAAATATTAGATAATTTTTATCAGAATGATTAAATAAATAATTTTATGAAAGTTATCAATGAAAAACAATATTATAAATTGATAATGTATTTTTAAAATTTTCTTTTGATATCAAGTTTTAAAATTTAGTAAACTTAACAACAAAAAACAGTTTTAAAATACACATCAGATAGTCTTCTTTGTCCTTGCTTTTTCCCATGTTTAAATGAGGTGTGCATTCCCATCTTTAATCTGCCTTCTCCACTTCTCTCTATTCAGGATGTCCTCTCTTCTCCATCCCCTCTCTCCCAAATCGTCTGTCATCTTGTCTCTCCATCTCAGCTTCAGTCTTCTCAACTTCCTCCTCCCTATCACTTCCAACTTCCCAATCCTCTTTCCAACATAGTCCTCACTTCTCTCCACACATCAAAACCATCTTAATCGACTTTCCTTTATCTTCTTACTTATAGGACTTTCTTGACTGTTCATCTTATGTAATCATTCCTAATTCTGTCATTCTTTGTCACACCATACATCCATCTCAGTACTTTCATCTCCACTGTCTCCATCTTCTTTTCTTGGTTCCTTGTAATTATTCATGTTTCAGACCTGTATATTATTGCAGGTTTTACTATGGTTTTGTATAATCTTCCTTTCATTTTGCAGCTTATTTTCTTATCACACAGCATCCATACTCATATTTCTTCAGTTCAACCATCCACTATGAACTCTTAAGCTGGATTTCTGTACTCATACCTCCATCACTTGCTACTAGTGTTTCTCAAACGGGATTCCAAGATTCCGGTTGTTTTTTTAACCCGGGAAATTTTTCTTATTCTGGGAAATCCCGCAAATTTCTTAAAAATTCACTTTTTTTCTTATTTTGTGTTAAGGTTAAGAAATTTTGCAAATAAAAAGCATAATTATCTCATTCACTGTCAGAATACATTTGTATTTATTAATTTTAAACCTACCTATTAGTTTTTTTTTAAATTTTTGCCGTTTATGGCATGTCACAAATGGTCGATAATCAATACGTAGCTTATTTGTGGCAGGACTCTGAAAATTCTTTACTTGTCAGAACCTGTAATATATGGAATAATTGTGCTTACGCTGTCTTAATTTTTAACCATGCCCAGTAGCTTCAATAAATGCATAACGCCAGATTGTGCAAATTGGGCAAAGATACAAACGAGTATAAAGTCTGCAAGTATGAAGTTTTTTTTCATAAACCTGATTATTAAAGCCAAATAAATTGCCAAATTATCGAGCTATAAGCTCGATGCCACTATTAAAGCAGCCGAGGTAGACAAATCAAAAATACTAGAGAGCAAAAGAAGTACTACAATCTCGAAAACAAACTCGAATTTCTTTCAGGCTACAGGTGAAAAAACACATCTGTCTTCTCTTAAATGCATTAAACACGATTCCAATTGCATCAATTGAATCGGAAAAGGCATTCTCAGTAGCAAGACTTTTCATTACTAAAATAAGAATTAGAGTGAGTGATTGGAGTATTGATCATCTTTGCTTTTTAAAATCTTATAAAAGTTTACAATATTTTGTATTATATTTTATTTAAAAAACCTTTTAAGTTATAAGTTTGATCTAAGATCAATTTTTAATTTTTAACTCAATTCAAAGCATTTTTGTTGTTGTTGTTGTTGTATGCAGTTTCTAGCAAACTTTAATAAATTTTTTCTATTTGTGAACATTTCTACATAATTCAAAGGTAATTTTTATTATATATCTTACACAGCATTATTAATATGATTTTGGATGATACAGAACTTTAAAATTACTTTAAAAAATGAAAAATAATTATATCATTTAATTTCAAGATATTTTGTATACCTTAAAAATAATTGATTCTATCCCGGGAAACAGTTCACTTTTATCCCGGAATCCCGGGACAAGCAAAAGACCGGGAAATGAGAAACCCTACTTGCTACATATAATCCAAGATACTTAAATTTGGAAGCTATTATTAACTTTCCACCCTGAAGTTGTATATAATTCTCATCCCCTTCACCAGATGTCATATACTGTCTTTGCTCTGCTCATCTTCATGTCTCTCTCTTCCAGTGCTTTTCTCCATTACTCCAGCTTCTTCTCTAGCTTATCTTAAAATGTTTTGCAGAGCAAAATGTCATCTACAAACAACATATTTTATTGTGTCTTGTTCTTCATAGTCTCCACTGATACATTCACCATCAAACTGTACAAAAATGGGATAAAGACTGAGCCTGGACAGTCCAATCTCACAGTGAATCTGTTATACCCATACTACTCTTTACTTGAGTTTTTATATATTTCCTTTACAAGTCTTATATACTTTTCTGGTATTCCCTTTACTCTTGTATATCTCCATACCTCCTGTCTAGACATTTATCATACACTTTCTCCTGGTCTATGAGTACCATATGCAGTTCTGCCTGCATCTCCCTATACCTTTCCATCAGCTGCTTTAGTGCAAAGATTGCATCTATTGTTCCTCTTCCTTGCATGAAACCAAACTGTTCCTCACCTATCACTTGTCTTTTGCTTTAACCTTCCTTCCAAAATTCTCTCTCAGATCGTCATTGAGTGCAACATCAATTTAATTCCTCTGTAATTCCCACATTCCTGCACATTTCCTTTTCCTTTATAAATAGACACCAAAAAATTTTTCCTCCATTCATCTGGTATTCTTTCTTGTTATCACAGTTTTTTTTATAATATCCCATACAATATTAACACCCTCTTTGCCCAAACATCGCCATACCTTAGATGGGATCTGATTAGCTCCTGTTACTTTTAAACTTTTTTCAGAAAATAAAAATGGCATTCAAATAGAAAAATTACTTAATAAAAGTTACAAGTGAACACAAAATATGTTTTTAAGTGTTTTCAGAAAGGTGCCAAGTATAATATTTGGTCTATTTTTTTGCAAAATGTAATTGATTGGCCATTTCATATTTGACTGCAAACAGTATGTTAACATTAGAAAAAACTCTAGATGTCTTGAATTATTTTCTCATGCAGGCAGAAGTCAACAACTATTTTCTGTTGGAAAACATCAATTCCTGCCTACCTGACCAATGAAATTGTACTCTTCTGTACAATCTGAGTGTTGCATTCTTAGCAAGAACAAAACATGTAGGCTTGGAGTTTCCAGAGTGCCAAGCACGAATCTTTGGTAAATTTATCTCAAAATCTGATTATTTGTTTTTGTTATATGAATTTAAATAAGATAAATTTGTTTTTTCTTCTTCAAAGTAGACTTTTTGCCATTTTTTATTCAATTTTGTTACATTTTTGTTTTTGGCTAATATAATTAATTCAACATTTCCCAATAAACATGCAATTGTAAGCTAAAACTCTTAATATGGTTTTCATTTTAATGTTTTGTTCTTACTGGTACTTTTTGCTTTATATATATTAGCAGATATAACTTGTTAATTAAAACAATTTAACCTACATGTAAAAAATTATCTTAATAAATGAATTCAACCAATTACTTAATATAAATTTCATATATTATTACATTTTGTTTCCAAAATATTATCAAAACATATGAAAATTGTTGTTAAGCTCTTTTTAAAATATTCTGTAATTTTTAATATTTTTAAATATCTTTTACATATTAGAAAGTAAAACTTATTAATTTTTTAAAAAATTTATAGTGATATGCTATGTGGTATTATCAATTGTTTATATATAACAATAAACATATTCTTATTATATATAAAATTTTATATTATTACATTATTGCATAATATGAACTAAAATTCATATGAAAAGTGAAAATAAGCTTATAAATTTATGTTAAATTGATATGTAAATAATAATTCATTAAATATTATTAGTAATCAGAAAATTTCAATAATTAATTTTAATTTATCATAAAATATTTCTAACCTCTCTCTCAATTTTTGATACTTTCTTCTCTAATTCAGCATTCATTACTATTAATGCCTTCTTCTCAGTTTCCAAATGTTGTACCATTTTTTCTAATTTTTCAATGTTCGTTTGAAATACAGTATGTTTTTGTTCCAATTCTAAATTTAATAAGTTTAATTTTTCCAGTTCTTTTTGTTTTTCTTCATTTCCTTTTTTTAGTTCATTTATTTCTAAAGACATTTCATCAATTTTTGTTTTAAACTGTAAACCCTAAAATAAAATAAATTATTATAAAAAGGCAAGTTTTTAAGAAATTATCTGTTATTAAGAAAGCTGAAAAAAATCTTTCTTGACTTTTCCAGCATTTGAAAAGGGGGTTAAGGGGACAAGGAAGAAAGCCTAATAATTTTCAATTATACTAAGATATAAAATTTAAATAACAACAAAGCTTAAAATAGTGTGACTTTGTTAAGCCATGTTTCTTATGTTTTTCCTTTCTCTTCATTACTTGTGACCACGTCTTACGGAAAAACCCCACTTCTGGCCTTTGTTTACTTAAGTATGATGTGGTTGGTTAAACCATGTGGTCCGATCTGTGTTAGACAATAGGGGCTGACGCTTGATTGGTCGAAGGGGGTGACGGACTAAGTGGACAAAAAGGAGGTCCGAACAGGAAGAGAGCGAGTTCGGGACGAGACCGGAGTGGAGCGAGGACACGTTAGGACAAGCTAGGAAAAAAGGAAGTCGTTACGTGAAGGATCTGAGGTTTTTTCTCTTTTGACCAGTCACCCCTTGTATTCTCAATTTTTTATGATTTTTCGTTTTCTCTCTTTCTCTAAATTTTTGGGCCCTAGGTTTAAAGTAATTAGTTAAGTTAGATTTAAGCTAGACTAAGATTCTATTGTCGGCTGAACATGGGATCCATGTGCTGTGTCGGGACGAGAGTTCATACTTAGTATTGTACAACCTAGTTTTAAGTATCGGTATTTGCCTATTTGGAGTCTGGAAATTTTGTTAATAAATTATATCAATGCCGAATTATCCTTTGGGAGTCAATTATTTATCGTTCGGCTACAATAGTAATATTGTTTCATTATGGTAAAATTCTCTATTTAAAAGAATATTTAAGCTTAAAAAACACTAAGATATGAGCTCAAAGTTAAAATTGTGTGTGGTGCTATCTGTTATAAGATTTTTTATTTAATAAATAATTTTTATATTATTAATTGTTATAAAAAGACTAAAAGCTTAATTTTTAGGGTAGAAATGAGTTTTTAAATATATTATAAATGCCAACAATAAGTAAAATTTCATCAAGTCTGACTCAACTCAAATATGACACCTTTCTCTATCTCTCCACCCTGGTCTTTTAATTGTCAAAATTTAATAGTAACAATGTCCCATACATAGAAATAAATAACCTTGTCAATTTTCAAAGTTTTTGATTCATTCAGTTGAGATATAATATAAAACAGATGCTGACAAACACACACACACACGCACACACAAACAAACAAACACAGAATTTTGTAAGTACAGGGTAATTCAAAAGTCACAGAAATTTTAAAAAATTAATAACACAAACTATTTACAGTAAGATGATGAAGTTTTTGCAGAAATGCTTAGAAAGAAGAGGGATATTTTTTAGGTGTAATAAGAATTTTAGTACCAAAATAGTTACATTTCTTGCCATAGATGGCACTGTAAAAAACTGAAATCATTTGTAAATTTGTTAAAGTAAAAATAAAAAAATAAAAATGTTCTTAGTGTAAGCTCTAGTAACAACTTCACAAATTATGTAATCTTATCAAGTGCCATCTATGGCAAGAAATGTAACTATTTTGGTACTAAAATTCTTATTACACATAAAAAATTCCAGTTTCTTTCTCAGCATTTCTGTGAAAATCGCATCATCTTACTGTAAATAGTTTGTGAGTTATTAATTTTTCAAAATTTCTGTGACTTTTGAATCACCCTGTACTTAGTTTTTACATTTTTGAGCTGAGGAAGTATCAAATGTTTAGAAATGCAAAAACTCATAAAAGCCAAAATTTGACCAATCACCATACTTGTTGTATATTATGTTCTATAACAGCCAGAAAAGTAAAAATACAGTTACCTTTCCATCATTAACAGCTATTGCTAAAGCAGTTTTTAATTCTTCTATGCTGATTTTAAGATTTTCATTTTCTTGCATTACTTTTAATTTATGTTTCTGATTATCTTGAATTATAGATTCATATTTTTCACATCTTTTAGTAAATTGTTCTTCACACATTTGAAGAGTTTGAAATTGTTGTTTTGCTTTTAAATTTGTTTTTTCCAAAGATGCTAAAATATAAAAAAAAATTTTACTAATAATTGTTTTAATTAAAAAATTTTACATAACCTATTCATTATAGATTTATCTTTTACAATGTTACAGTTAAAAAAGCAATACTATAAAAAAGCAATACTAGCAATCTAGATACTTTATATTTTTTATCAAAAGAGCATTCAAAATACTTAAGTGCACAGACTCTCCATATTAAAATGCTAAATTCATATACTAAATTTTTTTATTAATTGCTACAAGTTATGTAATTGTTAGATAAAATGTNAATTTTTCAAAATTTCTGTGACTTTTGAATCACCCTGTACTTAGTTTTTACATTTTTGAGCTGAGGAAGTATCAAATGTTTAGAAATGCAAAAACTCATAAAAGCCAAAATTTGACCAATCACCATACTTGTTGTATATTATGTTCTATAACAGCCAGAAAAGTAAAAATACAGTTACCTTTCCATCATTAACAGCTATTGCTAAAGCAGTTTTTAATTCTTCTATGCTGATTTTAAGATTTTCATTTTCTTGCATTACTTTTAATTTATGTTTCTGATTATCTTGAATTATAGATTCATATTTTTCACATCTTTTAGTAAATTGTTCTTCACACATTTGAAGAGTTTGAAATTGTTGTTTTGCTTTTAAATTTGTTTTTTCCAAAGATGCTAAAATATAAAAAAAAATTTTACTAATAATTGTTTTAATTAAAAAATTTTACATAACCTATTCATTATAGATTTATCTTTTACAATGTTACAGTTAAAAAAGCAATACTATAAAAAAGCAATACTAGCAATCTAGATACTTTATATTTTTTATGAAAAGAGCATTCAAAATACTTAAGTGCACAGACTCTCCATATTAAAATGCTAAATTCATATACTAAATTTTTTTATTAATTGCTACAAGTTATGTAATTGTTAGATAAAATGTACTGAATATTTATATTAAATTTACAATAAATAAAGTTGAATTAAACATTAAAAATATTTTTCTAAATTTATTTTCAATTTTCCTTTAATTTAAATGTTGAATAATCTATAAGTAATAATTATTTTCTATTGGTTTCTCATCCAGCAGGCATTTGTTATGAAAACCTTAAATATTTAATTGAAACATTAATAAATTTTTATTTCAAAAACCACTTAAATAAATTGAGAAAATTAAACGTTTTAACAACAAAACTTCAATTTTTGAAAACTAAACATAAAAAAATAAGCTTTTCTTACTAGTAAAGTTTTCCATACTTCAGTAACATGTCTAATAAAAATTAATACTCTAATCTCTATAAAAGTCATTTATTACATTAATTGGTAAAATTTACTATAATACAATTCTAATACAAGTAAGCTCTCTTAAAATACTTATCAAATAACATTTTACAAAGTTGTTTATAAAACTTAAAAATTTATACATAAGCAATAACTGAATTAATTCAACTTAAACTAAAATTTTTAATATTCAGCATCAAATTTAACAACAACAGATGTTTTTGGTTAGTTTAATTAGCCATCATCAGGTTTCAATTAGCTATAAACAGATATTCAAGTGGAATCTGATGATGGCTTATTACATTAACTGAAAACATTTGTTCTTGTTATATTTGATGATAGATATAAAATATTTCAGTTTGAAAACATCTCCAAGGAAAGACAGAAAAATTATAAAAACACTTTTATAATACTTACATTAACATGTTTCATCATTAATTAATATCAACTTATTTCCATTTAGCCAGTTATACATTTTATTGTTCATTTTAATGCTATTTAGTCATTTTTATTAATCTAGATATGCTTAAAAATAAAATTATTTGGTTTTCCATTGTAATGGAATATAAAAACACAGAAAATATAAATATATAAATTATTATGTGTGTCTGCAAATAATATGGAAAATGTTCATCATATCATTATATAAATATTCAGTTGAGAGAAAAATATTATAAATAAAAAAATCAACATGCTTATATAAATAGTATTATACTTTTTCAATTTCTAAGCATTGTTTAAATACAGGCATACCTCGACTTACGTCGTTTCGAGTTACGTCGTTCCCGATTATACATTGTTTGTCAACAAAGTATATGGAAAAATAAAAGTCAAGTTTAAGTCATTTTATTCGACTTTATGTCTGTCCGCCACAAATATTGAAGTCATAATATCACTAGAAAAATGTTTAAAGCACATAAAATCATATTAAAATATATACGATTATGTTCTGTATTTACAGTACATGCATTCGTAAATTTAGAATACTTTTTTCTGTACTTTATTAAAAACTAAAATTTATTTGTTTGTAAGCTTAAAATAGATTTTTATTAACCATATATTATTAAAAATGCATTAATAAATAAAATACAGAACCGAGAATGATAATTTATGGTTTAGCCTAGTGACAAGTAGATTCGGAGACAAGTAAATTCGACTTACGTCGTTCTCCTGGAACCAATTACCGACGTAAGGCGAGGTATACCTGTATATATATATATATATTATTTATATACATACACATACAATAAACTATTGTATGTTTATAATTATTTATATTTAGCTGAAAATAATTTTTAATAGCTGAATTTTTTATAGCCCACAGATAGACCAGCTTTTAGTTTTTTTTTTACTTATTTATTTACACTTTATATAATTTGACTGGTTCATTACTCAGTTTATGTAATTTTTTCAAAATAATTCAAAATCAATTTTGAGTTTGCAAGAACACTTTGCAACTTTGAAATTTTAAAACTGATTAATGTTATAATTTTCATAATCTAAAGTTTGTCATCCTTTTACGAATAAATTAAATATTTTTTTTATAATGTTTGTTAATATTTTTCTGTATTTACTTACAGAAATTGTTCTTAGTTTTTGTTAAAAGAAAAATACAAAAAATATGAGCAACTATCTTTAGTGAATAAATAAAGATAAGAAAATAAAATAGAAAATTTTCTTTATCTTTTACTGAACATAAAGTTCCTTTGAAATTCCACAGTGAAAACACTACAGTACTTTAATACAAACAATTTAAGTTTAAAATATTTTAAACTTAAATTCATCATGTATGTGTTTAAAAATATTTTAAAGCAAATACATGATGATAATTCAATTATATGCTTTATTTTAGCTATTCATTTAGTTTTGGTTGAAGTGTAAAAAGTTATTCTGTACTATCATTCAATGATGTGTTTCATTACCTTATGTTGATCATCATCATCAATTAAAATTTTTATTTTGTTTTTTAGAATAAAAACTAAACGTAACTTTGAAATGAAACGAACATTCAAAGATTTATCTAAATTAAGTTACTTAAAAATTGTAATTATTTCTGAGAAGGAAAAATCCACATTACAAGTCATTAAATAAATTTAATTAAACAACAATATTTAAATCAGCTTTGATCTGAAGTAAATTTTGTGGTCAAATTATTCTTTCTTCAGATGGCCAAGAGCAAAGAAAATATACAGTGTCATTCAAAAATAACGTTTTCAAACAAAACAATAACTTTAAATATCTATAAATAGTGCCTTCAATTTAAAAAAAAAAATTCAAATAATTTAAAAAGGATAGCTTCATAAAATAGTAATTCAATTTCTTTTAATATCCTATGAATTCTAGGATATATAAAAAATATTTAATTTTTTTTAACAATTATGTAATCATCAGAAATTTTAATATTTATTTAAACAAATTAAGCACATATTAGTCATGTCAATGACTCTACATGAAACTACTGATAATATTTGTTTAATATAAAATGATTTTAAACATTTTACTTACAGTTGAATCTATCCAAAGAAAGCTCTTTATAAAAAAGAAATATGTCATATCATTCTGATTGTTTATATCAAGAAAAAATTCAAGGAGAAAAGCCTCTTATTTGCCTTTATATTAAGTTAAAAGTATTATTCATTCCTTTTGTCCATTTATTTTGATCAATATTGTCTCAAAACTTATAAGATCTAGAAAAAATTTTAATTGATCACTAGTATTATGAACTATTTTCCTTCATATCAGATCAAATTTTCAATTTATATACTTTCACCAGTACTTTGATTAAATTAGAGTACTGGTGAAAATCTTTAAAATTTTTATATAAAATTACAATATCAATCATGAAATAATTAAAATATAAAATAATTTAAAAACAAATGACATAATTAAATGCTAACAATTTAACTCCACAGTTCTTGTATTTATTAATGGTATTTCTAAAACTTTTTATAAACTATCATTTCAAATGTTTCCTAAAACAAACTTATTCTATACTTGAAAAGCTATAACTATTGTTGAATTGATATATTATTGCTAAATTAGCAAATAGACCTATAGATATTTTTGGTGATATTTTGATTAAAATATTGATAATTTAATGCTATTAATACAGATTTGTTAATTATAATTTTAATAAATATGTAACATATATCAAAAATTTAGTTTTAAGATTGAATTATATGAAAAAAAAAAATGTTAAAAGTACAAATCTGAAAAACATTATTATTAGATATACCTAAAATTTTCTATAAAATTGTTAGCTCTCAATATTTCTGGCATACAAGAACATCCTTAACTCCACTGAAAAAGCAACAGAATTAATGATGATGACTTTTATTTACCAGATTTTAGGTTTGAATATCAAGGATGTCAGTTCTTAATTAAGGATTATTGTTGTTATATCAGTAAAACAAACTATTATTATAGTTTACAGCTGGCACTGTATATAAAAAAAAATAAATGCCAATTGGTAAAGTATAAATCAAATTTAAATTATTTATATAACTAGAATAATTCCTTATTTACCTTTTAATTCTTTATTTTCTTTAAGAATTTCTGCAATCCAATTTTGTACTTCATCACTAGGTGAATCTGCCTGTAAAGATGCAGATGAAATCTGCAAATCGTTGAACTGTTCTGGTGAAAGATCATCGGGAGTAACTGAAGTAGGAAAACCCAAAACGATAAAATCTGAAGATTCATCTGTATCATCCTTGCCATTGTTCATTTCATGATTAAAAGAATTTAATGATTTTTCATGTTGTGATGTCATTTTATTTTATTCAGTATCCAACCTAAAATCAATATTTTTACTTGATTTTAATTATTTTATTAAAATATAGTGTTTCAAAATCTTCAATACTAATAAAAACAATTATTTTCATTCACAAAAAAGCTTACTTTATTACTGTATAAATCAGCTAGGATAGTAATATAAATCAATTCGTAAAAGATATATATAATGTAAGAATTATCCAAAGATTTTCAGATATTGCATAAATTAATTTTTGTAGGAAAGTTCTAAATATCATCATGTTTATCCAATTAATAAAGTCACTATTACTTAATTTAAAAATTACAAAAATGTTATTTCCAGATGATTCATTTTTTGTGAATAATATTTATTACTGTTTATAAAGATATTGCAAAAATAATAAAGATAAACCTTCACTACCTTTGTTATCTCTTCAAGATTGAAATTATTAGAAGTTTTAAATTAGAATTAAAAGAGAAATTTAAATGCAAGAATTAAAATATAGTCAAATCTTTGTACAATGATTATCAATATAATGATAAATCCCTCCATAATGATAAGAAATATAGTACTCTATGCAATTTGTATTAGCTTATCACAAAAATTTTCCTGATTAAATAATACCCTCTATTATGATAAATCTCTGTTTAGAGATACATTTTTTACTATACTCATAAAATGCATAGTATTTTCTTTCTTTACACTGATGATAATGCAGTAAATTAAATTTATATTTAATTTATTGTTTTTTTTAATCAAAATGCAGTACTCTCTTAATATAGCAATTCTAGCACTAATGTTATCTACAATCAGTAGGCATAAATACAGACAAGAACAAGTAGCCAGATTTAGTATTTTTTTAGCACTTTAATACCTATATTGTTTGTTAATAATAATAATATAATAATACACCTAATAATACTATAATATTTTTCTGTTCTAACATTGTCTAACTTTGTAGAAATAACCCCAATGTATAGTCAGACGAAGTTAAGGAAGAAAATACTTCTTAAAAACAATCACTATAACAATAAATCTCCTCTACGATAATATTTTCTTATTCTGCTAAATATTGCTAGAGGGATTTGACTGTATCAACTAATATCATAACTTCCTGTTTTAAGTTTCGGTTTCTGTTGTTATTGTTTGTTATGTTACAGCAATGCAACACTTGGGCAATCAGCCTAGGGGGAATGCCTTCTGGGAGGTCTTTTTAAGGGAAATGGGCCCCTATTTAGGCATTACAGACATGGAGAAAACCTGGAAAACTCCACATGGCCAGCTCATCCAAGCGAGGTGCAAACCCACGACCGAACGCCCAGAGTTCAGGGTACAAAGACCACTTGGCCAGTGTGGGCCAAGTTTCAGTTTCAATGTAAAGCATGTTAATTTTGCAATGATACTTAGCAAGTAACATTATAAGATTTTATATGAAAGAAAAGAAATTTTGATAGAGATCAATAAGTATATTTAAATATAGAATCCAATTATAAATAATTAAGAAAAATTAAGAAAATTAAGAAAATAAAAAATTAAGAAAATGAGACAAATTACTTGGATAACTTTAATCTTAAGTAATAAAAGAATATTTTAAACTGGTTAAACTATTAAAATTTCTTAATGTATTGTTAGGAGAATATAAAATGGATAATTATAAAAATTGTAATTTTAAAATAGAACCATATATTCCATATTTTAATGTAGTATTTGAACAAAATGCTTTTCTGTTTGTTAATTCATTGTAAATTCTTAGAATGTAATATATTGAATTGCAGAAAATGTTTAAAGATTTCCATGTAAAATATACTAGAACTTGTTTAGTTTATTTTAGTTAGTGTTATTAATTGTAGATGGTAAACGGCTCATTTAAATAAAAAATAATTAATTAAAGTCATTCAAAATATCTTAAATGATTTTATAATCAGATTCACTTGCCCATTTTGGTCTATTTTAACCTTAAAAAATTGTCTGTAGAGTTATAAAAAATTTTTTAGCCTACAATCAGTTTTGTACCAAAATATTATTTTTGTCCAGGAGGTGATTTTGCATCTGTTGAGACACAAAGTGTTGTGTTATAGACAATGATAATCACGTATGATGGAAATCTTGTGTGATTATCATTGATCTGATTCTAAAATCATTTAACCAACAAAGTCAAAAGTCAATCTCCAAACGTACGCCGTAAATCCATCGGGCTAGTTTTATGGCTAATTACTATATTAATTACATAACGAATTTGGTACTAGAGGTAAGCGTTAGGCGCCATCTCTTATTAATATTAATAATTATAAATAAATTAATTAATTTAAATAATTTAGAACCACTGGGAGAAAAAATCGTTTGGAGATTAGCTATTACATCGGGTTTAGCGATGATTGTAAAGTCAAAAGTCAACACCCAATAACTTGAGAAGCAGAAACATTACTCTAGAGCAGGCCTGGCCAACCCAAATTGTTTTGTGGGCCACTTTGATCATGCGTAACATTACGGTGGGCCACAATTTAGGCAAACATGCTTTTAAAAAAGTAAAACAAATACAAAATGAATAAGATTTTATTGTTATACCAAGAGTTTGTACTCGCACTTGCGCATTATAACAATGACACATGCAAATTTTCATTTATTTAATTATTTTGGTATACACATAACAGGAAACAAAAGTTTTAATAGATATATAATATTGCTTAGTGGGCCACACAATTTAACGTGAAGGGCTGCAGGTTGGCCAGGCCTGCTCTAGAGAGTTGGGGAGTTTCCTATCACTTGCAATAAAATCCAATGGTTAATTAAATGAGTTACTTTATATAATTAAAATAATTTTAGTTTTTAAACATATTTTAAATTATATTTTTAAATTTATAAAAATTATATATAATCATTGATAATTTAATAAATTATTTTTAACCTGTATTTATTAATTTAATTTAAGTATTACATTATTAATAATGAAATTTTAAAAACAGTTTAATGACTTTACATATTTCATATTAGCAGAAAAATTGAAAGCAATCATATCATCATTTCAACATAAACATTTGAAAAATTGCAAAACTTTAGCTGAAACATGAAATTTTACAATTTGAATGATTTATTTGAAAGATTATTTATTCTATCATCACTAAAGATAAAAGCATTATTGAAAAATTTCATTCAAGTTAAATTCAATTTTTATTGAACTTGAATGAAATATTAATTACCAAAATTAACTATATGTATAAATTACGCATTGTTATAACTTATTATTCTGACAAAATTTAATTAATAAAGTATTTAAGTAATTTAATTCATCAATTAAGAAGTTAATAAAGAAATCAATCAAATCAATCAAAAAATATAACTAAACAATAAAAAAAGTTTCATTTTTAAGTTATTTTTAAATTTAATAATTACACAATGATTGCTACCTTATTTTACTTTTTACAAAATATGCTGATGAATAAGAAAATACATTTTTTAGGTTTTTAAATCATAGAATTTGTAAATTTACATATTTATATTAAAATAATTAATATATTTACAAATGTAGGAAATCAAAAATATTATTAAATTCTGATTACAGAATTTTGATATCAGCTATAAATATATATTTAATTTCCTCTATACTTTAGCATCAGGAGCGAACATTACGCTAAGATATTAGCATATGTTGTTTATTGATGCAAAAACATCAGACTCTGGCAACTTTGACTCTACAACACTGATGTAAACACCAACATTTTTTGCCATATTTATGGGTCTTCATCTAGTATGAGAGCTGTTCAATATATTGAAGTTGCCAAACATTCAAAAACTCTTAAAAGTTTACACTAAAATTTATGTGCTGAAATAAGTATGATTGGTATGTTTTTTCTTTTAAATTAAAATGATAACTACAGTATATAATTTACACCATAACTGAATATGATGTTCTGTAAACTAGATGATAGCTGAACAGTCATCCTGCAAGAAGAGCTGAAAATGTTTGATTTTCATAATTAAAAATGTGTTTCCAGCAGATTCTATTGCCTTGCCTAAATTATAGTCTGATGTTGATTCACAGCTGCAGCCAATAGGTCTATGAAGTGCTCTGATTGTCCAGAGATACTGAGAAATGCTCAACTCTTTTGTTATACTCTAATTGCAACAGTGACAATACCATAACTGAATTATTTTCATACAGGATGGAGTGCTTCCACATTTCAAACCCTGTGTACAGTATAGCAATTTCTGTAACATTTCACCAGTAACAAAAAATAAAAATACAAGTATATAATTTTGACACAAAGATGTATATATATAGAAAACTATTATAGTAATGAAATAGCAATGAACAAAACATCATTATGAATCATAACAATGCAAGTCAATACAATCACTTCTAGAGAGATGTTAACAATGTGACTTTACATTACTTACTCTAGCATCATATATAATAAGGCTGCCCAAACCCAGGCCCGCCAACACATTTGAATTTGCCTGCCCACAATAGTGGGCAGCTGTCACCATGCACGATGTCATGCTATCAATAATGCCAACCGCTACATGATTGGTCGAACACGAAATGAATGACTTGAGTCACCGCCACACCGCTGTTAATACCTAACCTATGCGTTTATTACACTTGTTCTATTAGTTTTGAGTCAACTTTTGTGTATTAAAATTAAATTGTTGTCACCAAATATTGAAAAATTATTAGCTAATAAGCCCCTTCATAGGTCTCATTGAGGTATTTTTTATTAGATATTATTAAAACATGTGCAACTTAAAGCTTTATTTGATTCAAATACCTATCCATTTATAGAAGAATCATGAGTGTAAGCAAGTATGATTCACTAGGTGGCCTGCCGCTGACATGTAATTGAAATTATAGCCTGCCTCCAAAATGAATTGGGCAGCCCTGATATATAACATGAAGTAATAAAGCATATTTTACTTTCATTCTGCAAGAATACTAGTTTAGAGAATACAAGAATAAGTTACAAAATTTAATTAAAGAATTTCCATACTATTTTTGTTCACTTTGATACCATATGCAGCATTCACTTTAACATTTATCCAGATAAAAAAAATGTTTTCCAGCATTGCATAAATATATGCATATGGTGCATTAGTTCCACTTCAATGTTTACAGTAAAATAAATTAATTTCTTCAAACAAGGAAAATGTATAATCTGCATAGTAGCTCTGCAGCAATACATAAATTTTCCAAATATACAAACAAGATGCAAATTAAAAATGCCATCTTCACAAATCATGTAGCAGCACATGATGCCAATGTCCTTACAAAACAGCTATCATCATGCAGTCTGCTAACTGGCAGAGCACTGCAACAATGCCTTATACTCCCAGTCATTATACTTTATGGGGAAACAAGATGAAATGCACAAGAAGCAGTACATAGATTCCATAAATGCAAAAAATCACAATTCTGAGTATAAAAACATTATCTAGAAGGAAAATAAGGAAATTTCCTTATTTTCCTTCTAGATAATGTTTTTATTGATTTAAAATACAAATTCTTGTATATTTCACTTTTATCAAAGCATAGTGTGCAAGTCTCATTGTGAATGATAATAAATACAGTTACAAAATTTAAGAAAAATTCTTAAGTAGACAGTACATAAAAGTGTCTTCTAACTTTGCCCCTTTGTATGCACATGAGGAAATTAACAGTTTCATGATGGAGTTGACCTTTTATTTGAGGCTAATCATCCACCTCAACATATACAATGTTAAAAACATTCCTCTGGCAATGGCACAATTAAAAAATAATAAATACATTTGATAAAATTTGCCAGGACTAATAAGTTAAATGCACACGAAGCAGTACATAGCTTTCATAAATGCATTTCAGCTGCACCAAGACCTATGAATAAAACAAATCACAGTTCTGAATATAAAAACATTATCTAGAAGGATAATAAACTCTCTACGTTATGTTTTTATATGATTTAAAATACAAATTCTTGAATACTTATAAATAAATATAATTTATTTATAAACATATAAATACAATACATACAAATTAAATACAAATTTATAATTTAAATACAAGTTTCAATCCATCCTTCATGACAGTAATTTTAAGCAAATAGAATTTTCTAAATAAGGCCAAAGTCAAAAGTTTTATTCATCATACTTAATAACATTCCTATATTGTAATCTTTTCTGACTCATAACTGATTTTCTGTAATGATTGGACTTTAATCATTAAGGCAACCCAAAAGCAGATGAAGCAGATAAAGCAATATCCAAATCAGACCAATGATTGCTTACTGAAACCATGAAATGAATGCATACCATACCATTTCCAGTTATTATGCAAAAGTAATTAAGCAATAAAGCAGAATAAAGCATAAATTTTGGATAAATAAAAATAAAAGAACTTTGTCAAGGTTGCCTTGTTTTTCCTTCAGCCCAGTCAAACTCTCACATCTTATCTCACATCTTATCCTTATTGCCAACCATTAGCAACTTATCCATTTTTTTGAGGGCTGTAGTGACATAATGGTAACCTGCATCCAAATACGCCAAAAATAGGGACCTTCCCATTTTTATATATTCACATGAAAATACAATATACAAATCTTGTTTACCATATTTCAGTCCTTATTTATACTTTCAAATTTATAATTATTTTTTCTATTAAATTTACATTACTTTTGTGTACCCTCTATTGGTATCATTTTTAAATATTAAAAACTTCATCTCCATTCTTATAAAGATTTAATCATTTACTTTCACAAAAATTGCAGTATTTTTTTTTGTAATTAATGTTAAATAGAAATTTACTGTTTTTGTTAAATAGAATATCTGTTTATTTTAAGATTTTATTTTTAGTTTTATTTCCAGTAATATCTTAAAAATGATGAACATTTTCAAACAGTTTGACTGTCCTGCTTCAGGTCAGTTATGTGTGTTCCATTTAGAATGTTTGTTCTATCACATCAATGTTCAAAAATATTCATTGTTTTTAAGATTTTACTGGAAAAAAACTAAGGTTAATGAAGTGATTTATATCTACACTTTTCCAGCTTAGATTTGTTTCTCTTTATTTTTAAAAAATAAATGTTTGTTTATTTTTAAATTTTTATTTAAAATTGGTATTTGGATAATTTGGTATTTTTAATTTGCTCAATTAAGTAGCAAAAAAAGTATCAACCTTTTAAAATTTTGCTAGCAAAAAACTTTTTTACTACCAATATTTTTAAAATTAAGACTTTTTTAAATGTAGCAACTTTTCATTCCAACAGCTAGTAACATAGCTCCCATCTCCCCAGGATGTGGTAACTGTTAGTTATATCTGATACATTGCTGTAGAAATTTGAATAAATCAAATTTCTAATTAAGTGTATTTCATTGTATTGTAAGTTAATATCCAAGACACCAGTTACAGCAGCTCTTTGATTATGTAAATTTCCCAATGAAGGGTTTGTAATAGAAGACAGAAATTTGTGCTGCATGTATTACAATACTATACTATGGTCAGCTATGAGAAGGAATCCATTGTAAGTACACATACAGTATTTCAAGTGTAAAACATTGTTAGAGCAAGAATAGTAGCAGCAAGCAAAAAATCTTGCCATTTACTGCTTCCAAAAGTTGTAAACCTTCAAGACGGCAAGACATAGTTTCCATATTCTGTTCTGTAGGAATATCCTTGCACATTTTCCATCTTGAAGGGTTCTGAAAGTGGATGAAGTCTAATTTAAAACTATCTCCAAATTAAAACTTGCCTATTGAAAGAACTTTGCGCAGGATTCTCACCAATGTTGAAAACAAAGATTTAGATACTGATGTCTGAAATTTTGAAGATCCTCCACCGAGCTAGTCTCAGCGGTCCACAGATCCGAGACCCTGGTCTGGGATCCGTGGACTGCCATCAATCTTGAACACCCTATGACCAGGGAACCAACATCAGCTAATGATCTCCCAGCACTAGATGCTGTGGTGGTAGTGAGCATAAAAATAGCCATAATGGCTTGGCCCTAAGACCAAGATAGGCCAGAGATCACAACCCTCAGGCTTCAACCAAAGGCAAGGAACAGACAGCTTCCCAGCCACTAAGGGACCAGTAGGCAATCAACTTATAGATACAAGTTCAAGTTCAAGTTCTTTATTGCCGTACAAAGGTACAAGCCTGGTACTGCATAAGCACAACCGGTTTGAAAATGCATACAACAGTAAAGTTACAGGAATAGAATACATAACATAGCATAACATGATATTCGATATAAATCAATTACTGTACAATCCCCCTATAAGACGGTAGATACATTCCGTTCTTTATGAATCAATTTTATAGGAATCACAGCCCGACATGTGTGAAGTTTACGGACTACGGCTGTTTGAAAGGTTTTCTTCCATAAAATTAATCGATTCTAGACTAATCTGACTCAACATTTCCAAAATACGTATATTTTTTTTGGAAATAATCCATATAAACTACGCTATAAACAAAAAATTGTAGGATTACTTACCGAGTGTGCACCATTCGACATTGCCGTTGCTCAAGCTTGTTTTTGTCGCGGAACAGCTCAGCAAACCACGGCCGCGATTTCTGATGTTATTTTTCTGTGAAAACTTCGCTGAACTTTGGAGACATCATTAATATAAATAATTTTAATCGCCGTTGAATAAGAAATGTTTCTTTCACAAGAAATGTATAAA
>NW_019384367.1:910095-937646 GCF_000671375.1 Centruroides sculpturatus | reverse complement strand
AACTGTGACTTATATCGACGTCCTATCTGTCTCTTTTCTCCGTTATCACCAGGCTGAGTCACGTAATTGTAAAATGGGAACTCTACGACGGAAAAGTGACGAATCGAAAGTATCGTGAGCGCGTATTGTGATGTATGCACAGGCATACATGAATTAGAGCGATAGAGGAAAGAGAAAGGGAAAAGCAAAGACGAGCGCTTAAAAAGGATAGGCAGGGTCAGACCCTCAGATGTGCGAGGATTCTCCAACGATAGACATGTACGTGTGCTGATCTTTGTAATTATAAATTGTGAATACATGTGACTAATATTATTTTATTTTTTATTTTGTGCATGTTACAAGTTATAAATAAATATAAACAAACAACACTAACTCTATAACATTAACTCTAAATGCCAAAATGATTAATTTACTGTGTTTTTGTTGTTTATTATTCCTGTTTTTAGGTATTCGGTATTTGGCCGAATAGTGATTAAATATTCGGTATTCGGCCGAATAGTGAAAAATAGGCCGAATACCGAATAGTAACCGAATATTCGTTACATCACTAATAATTATATGTACAGACAAAACTAAACTCAATTTACCCGCCTAAACTGTCTGTAGCGTGGCACTGGATGGCGGGAAAGTAGTTCGGCTGCCCGATGATGTTTTACGTAATTATAGGAGTTTTTTTACCGTTGTAATTATAGGAACCAGTCTTATAGGGGGATCTACTGTATATACAAGGTATGAAATAAAAGACGGGACTGTAGATATGGAGCACTATATACATAACATAATATACAAAGCAGTTTAATTACATACTAGAGATCGTGTAACAAATAAGAATGACTTTATATACAAGACATTGAATTGGAACACAATATACAAGACAAGTACATGTCAAAGGTCAAATACATAAATGGAATTGCATAACAATATGAATAAGATATAAGAGGTGGTATTTATGTTGCTAGAAGGTGCTAGTTGAGACATGGAGAGCTGCAAGTTTACAGTATTTGTTGACCAGCTGATTGAAGTAAACGTAAGTGGAATGTTCGTTGATCAACTCGTTGCCACTACAGGGTCAGTCCTACAGACCTACACGTGTAAATTACGGAAAAAGAACAGAGAAGGACCGCGAAGTGAAAATGTGAAAATAAATATGAAATTGAGTCGATAACTTAATCGAACGAGTCGAAGTAGCTTATTGGCGCAAAATTCGCGGCCGTCAATACCAAACAATTGTTGTCATAGACTTCGGAAAGCTAAATGTTTGTAATGAAAGTCACTTCGCGTGCACGGGCAAAAGTCTGGGGCCGTTCGGGCTATCAAACTGTCTCGAATCTGTGAAATCATAACTGTGACTTATATCGACGTCCTATCTGTCTCTTTTCTTCGTTACTACCAGGCTGAGTCACGTAATTGTAAAATGGGAACTCTACGACGGAAAAGTGACGAATCGAAAGTATCGTGAGCGCGTATTGTGATGTATGCACAGGCATACATGAATTAGAGCGATAGAGGAAAGAGAAAGGGAAAAGCAAAGACGAGCGCTTAAAAAGGATAGGCAGGGTCAGACCCTCAGATGTGCGAGGATTCTCCAACGATAGACATGTACGTGTGCTGATCTTTGTAATTATAAATTGTGAATACATGTGACTAATATTATTTTATTTTTTATTTTGTGCATGTTACAAGTTATAAATAAATATAAACAAACAACACTAACTCTATAACATTAACTCTAAATGCCAAAATGATTAATTTACTGTGTTTTTGTTGTTTATTATTCCTGTTTTTAGGTATTCGGTATTTGGCCGAATAGTGATTAAATATTCGGTATTCGGCCGAATAGTGATTAAATATTCGGTATTCGGCCGAATAGTGAAAAATAGGCCGAATACCGAATAGTAACCGAATATTCGTTACATCACTAATAATTATATGTACAGACAAAACTAAACTCAATTTACCCGCCTAAACTGTCTGTAGCGTGGCACTGGATGGCGGGAAAGTAGTTCGGCTGCCCGATGATGTTTTACGTAATTATAGGAGTTTTTTTACCGTTGTAATTATAGGAACCAGTCTTATAGGGGGATCTACTGTATATACAAGGTATGAAATAAAAGACGGGACTGTAGATATGGAGCACTATATACATAACATAATATACAAAGCAGTTTAATTACATACTAGAGATCGTGTAACAAATAAGAATGACTTTATATACAGGACATTGAATTGGAACACAATATACAAGACAAGTACATGTCAAAGGTCAAATACATAAATGGAATTGCATAACAATATGAATAAGATATAAGAGGTGGTATTTATGTTGCTAGAAGGTGCTAGTTGAGACATGGAGAGCTGCAAGTTTACAGTATTTGTTGACCAGCTGATTGAAGTAAACGTAAGTGGAATGTTCGTTGATCAACTCGTTGCCACTACAGGGTCAGTCCTTTCCCCGAGAGTTGATTATAATCTTTAAATGTTGCCGCTCAGCATCGAGCATTGGGCAGATGAAAATATAATGGAAGCTTATAGATACAACCAGATTGAAAATCTTTTATTAAAATAGGATAAATTTACATGGTTATATATGTATATAAAGAGGTAAAAATAATAGAATACATGGCCAAATATTGGCAAGTGATGCTAATGCAGGTATATACAGTTGGGTATTTATTGCAACTACACGAGCATGTAGCCAGCTTTCATAGGAACGTGCACAAAGGGCATCCAGCCTGCTTGAAGCTAATTGATGCAAGACATAGGCTCATAGCCAGCTAGAAAAGATAAGGAAGACCTAATACAAAATGGGAAATAAACAAATTTACTGGTTACAGCATGGTGGCATGGCTTCAGGATGATGATGACAATGACATCCAGCTAGATGTTTTAGATAAATTTCACTGCTATCCTTGATGCATGCACTGACCATCAGTTTCTTCATTATTTTGGCATAATTATGCTGGTTGGCCAGGCATCTAATAGAGGCTACATTGGCAGGATCGTACCCACCCAGGGCACCCACAATAAATGCATCAATGTAGGTGTCATATCCTCTGCTTCAGAAGAAGTTGGCTAGGTCTTGATGATATTTATTTTCTCTTCCCTAGCTCTCACGAAGCATCCACCCCACTTCAAATGGAGTGGCCATGTCTATAACAGTGGCTGATTTTGACTCATCATTGATTATGGTCTGGACGATAGTTTCTCTCAAATTCAGGGATTTGCTAATTAATATACATCCTGGTGTTCTGCTTCTCCATGGCCACTACTAAGCTCTGTAGCATGCTGTTGTGGCATTTAGTGATGGAACCCATGTTGCTCAAGCAGTGACACAATACATGCACTAGTGTTTCATTGTAATGGCTACACTTCCTGCATGTCTTCAGTTGGTTGCCAAATCTCATGTAGCCACAGAGTGCAACCACACTCAATCTTGCTTTGTGGATAAAGTGCCATGCTAAAAACCAGATGTACCTACCTTTCCTTGTAAAATGGTTACTTCCCAAGTAACTGCTGTAACTCTGAATGCTTTTCCTTGCTCCAGTTTGTTCTGGAGACTGGATAGGTGTTTTAGTTAGACTAAATTGTTGAGAGTTTTGGCACAGTTTATCTTTGAGATGCAGTTGCTGTTTAAGGTAAGGAGTGGGGCCTTCACCTGGTGCCCATTGGATCGGCATCAATTTGCGTAATCTTCTTGAGGCTGCCCTTAGATGGATGTTGGTGGGCTCTGAGTCAAACTCCCCCTCAAGTGAGCCATTTAAGTATGTGCTGATGTCCTCTGCTGTTGGGTCCTGCTTAATCCATTTTTTGACTACCTCAGACAGTGCTTTTGTTGCTATATCATTCACCTTTTCATCTTGAGTTGAACAGGTGAAAGGCATGGGTGATCTGCACCACATCTGCTAAGGTGTTGCAGGGGAGGAGGTTAGCTCCTCCCTGGCTGTAGGCTAGAGGACCTCAACACTGGCTCTTTGCAGTAAGCTTAACCATTTCTTCACAAATCTCTGATGGTCTTGTCTATGTTGTCCATGGACTTTTTGGAGGTGATGCCTAGCATCAGGTGAAAGCCTAACTTCAAATTATAAAGGTATTAACGGCATTCACCTTCTGCCAGGGCACCAGCTTGGAGACATGGATTTTCTGTAGTTCATCAGTGATAGTGTTGGCAATAGATGGGCCAGTCCAACATGTGGTGAAACCCATTGAGACACTTTAATGATTATAAAAGTCATCTTGTCCCAAAGCTGGGAGGTACTCACCTTTGATGTTAAATCTGGTGTTGCTGGTGGCGCAGGCCTTACCATCAACCGACAAAGTCACACATTTCTTCGGATTGAACCATAATCCAATCCAGTCTGCCCATTCAGTGATTTTCTGTAGTGGTTGCTCGTCTAGACCTTGCTGTGAGTTGCTTATTAAGGTGACGTCATCTGCATACACCATGATCTTGCATTTTATCCCGTATAGATCATAACCATGATCTAAGGCCATGACCATCCGAATGCCTACTTCCAGGGCAATGTTAAACAATATCAGACTTATCGGACAGCCCTGACAGAACCCAGTAAGGACAGGAATGGGGTCCAGATACCCAGACTTTGTCCTTATACAAGTGGAGTACCCGTCGTAAAGCATACAAATGGCTTCTGTAGAGCTGGGGTGTAATCCCAACCAGCCTAGATTTTTCCATACTTTGATCTTAGCCAAAAGGATGAGAAGTTACTGCACAAATGTGTCGAGATGCCAACATTCTGCTAATACTAGACAAGTCAGTCGATGTGAAAAACAAGAAAACTGTAAATACATTGGTTGTGTGCCTTGGAACCTACAAACCACCCCATCTAGTGCAATTGCAGATTGTAGAGAAGTGCAACAGTGGTATCATTATGAAAAGAAATGTTTGCTCTTAGACTTTTAAATACTTGATCAGTCCCAATTTGAAGAGCAGCTATACACAATTGCAAGCCAAACTGAAGCCTTAACTTGATCAAGAAACTGAAGTCACAGCCTGGATCCAAATCCAGTGTTGTAGGAAGTGATATTTGACAAATTCTTGGAGGCTTTTGGGATCTGTTGGTACCACTCAGTATGCGTTCAAAGCTCCAACTTTATCTAGATGGCAAAAATCCAGCATGGTAGTTCTGGAAAGAACTTGAAGTCCTAGATCCAAATCATTACAAAGCAATAGACAGTATACCTTCTCAATTATGTACATTCTCCAAGAAAGAGGTATCGAATTAAGCAATCACATACTACAGTGCTTTGATCAACAATGAAAACAGAGCAATGTGCAATGATATAATTAATTTATGGAAGTGCTCCACCAAGGAAATACCGATTTTGAATCAGTTGGCATTAAAAGCTCTATAAGTTCCTGCTAGCTGTGCACGTGTGGAGAGAACTTTTTTCCTATCCTTAACCATCTTCTCATGTGCCAAAGGGATCATCACTTACCAGGAAAATTTGGACATTCATATTCACCTCATGTTCAACTCAGCTTATCTATTAGATTTAGCAAAGATATACAGTAAAAATAGTGTTGAGAATCAGGTAAACCAATAAAAATGCAAAGAAAATTTGTGTGCTGAATGCAAGTGTAATTTTTAAAAAGAAATTAGGCAGAATAAAGCAGAAAATTTCTGTCATAAAGCATAATAGCAAAATTTTTATTTTTAAAAGCAGATTGTGGATTGCCTTGCTGATCATATTACTCCACAGAGAGAAAAAGTTTCTAAAGTTCATATTGTGTATACTGTCCAGTTATAGTATAAATATGTAATGTAATTTTTAAGTTAATTCAGGATGGAATAAGTCTACTACTTACAGTCAATCTGTTTGACATTAACAGTCTATCTAGCTTAATACCTTATTCCTGCAGTCACAAGTCTAGAAACAACTGGCAATATTTTTCAATCAATCTAGCCTTTAGAATATGATTTTTGAATTAAGATAAATTCTAGAAGGATGCAAGCAGAGAATGACAATTCTTCTCTTTCACCTTTTACCACCTGTCTTCAATCTCATTCCCATCCTCTCACTTCTTCCACAGCTACACACTACGATTGACAAGTAACTTTCTTTTGAAGAATGTACATCTTTTGTATACCATTTCCTTCAGAAAACACTAATAAAATTTGCATTTTAGGAAGATTTATCCATAATTTTAAAACTTATCACAATATTACATAAGCTGCATTTCTCTTTTAAAAAGTTTGCTTTTTTGAACAACATATTACAGAAAATATTTGATTACCACTAAATAGAATATATAAATATATGAATCAATATTATGGAAAAACGTTGATTTTAATCAATAGATCCATTTACATTTAAATGGAAGTGCATAATGTAGCATACATTAGAATATTTTTAAAAGTTGTTAAGGTTTTTATCTATGTGTCAATATATACTGTATATTAATAAATATAACTTGTATGCAATTTGTATGTTAGTGATTGAAGTTATTAATATAAATACCATTTTAGCAAAAGTGACATTAATTAACAAACTTGTGAATCAAACTCACCAATTTAAACGGATAGAAATCAAACGTTATCTGTAACAATTTCAGTTTATTACAATTATCACATCAGAAACATTTTCGTAATCATAAATAAGGAAACGAAAACAAAACACGTCTACACAGAAATTTCCCATGAGTCATATGCACTCGTAGTTACAAAATAAAAATTAATAATCTATACTAATAAACATTTTATTATTATCACTTATTACGAAATTTTAATTAATCTGTATTAACTTATTTTGAATCGATATGTTTACTTATATTTAAATTATTATTTTTTTCCTCACGAGAGGTGGCGGAAGTCAGTAAAGATATGAGCAATGTTGCCAGAGTATAGTGAGAGTAATGAAGCGAGAAATCTAGTTCGCTTCATATCTAGCGGAAGTGGAACTGTTAGAACTGTTCCGAAGGAACGGTTTCCCGGAATTGCTTAGAATCAACAAATAGAAAACATTTTTACTTTGTATATAGAGATAAAACATTAAATGACATTTTTCTCAAAAATGGATTTTATCTATCAATCAATCAGTGTATTGCGTGTTTAATTCAAGGACTAGCAGTGTTTAAAAGAAGTATTTTACTTCTTTGGTTTTCTGTGTTTTTCAAACACAGAAAACCTTCAATTTTTTTAATTCATAATTTATTCAGTCTTGTATATTTTTTTTTACCAGAAGTNGCGTCGGTTATCCGGAACGTCGATTATCCGAAAGCATTCCAGTCGGCTAATTTAAATTTTCGCTAGTGCTGTGGCGCTGCAATCTGTGGCTATAACTTGGGCTATGCCAATATTTTTGGGGGTTGGTGTGTGTGTTTTAGCTGGCAGCACTGGCACTTTTGTGTGGTGTTTTTCTGAGGATTGTGTGTCGTGCTGAATCGAACGTTTTCGATACTAGATCAACTTCTAAAGTGTATTTTTTTGGTTTTTATATTTTTCAATATATTTATTTTTGTTTGTACAAAATAAAAAAATAATTTTTAACGATACAATAGCCACGATTATTATTTTAAAAAGTTTTCGTTAGGCTTAACATCGACGAAAATTCAACGCTAAGTGACACGCAACAGAGAAAATTTTCAACATGGGATAGGTTAATATATTTTTTCGTACATAATCGGATATCCGAACAACCCCAGTCCCCAATTGATTCGGATAAACGACGCTCTACTGTATATGTAAGTAGTTACAAGATGTCATTTCGTCATATACTGTATTTCATTGGAAATAGACGCATAAGCAATGTCTGACATTGTAAAATTTTCGAAAGAAAACATTTGCGTCTCTTGCTCTATCACTTCAAAAGTGACTACAACGCAACGGAGGTTCACGATCTCATCTGCAAGGCATTTGACGAGGATACAGTCAACATGCATGTCTGCTACAATTGATTCAAAAAATTCAAAGATGGAGATTTCTCATTTTAAGAAGTATCCCATTCAAGCAGCGATTCCACTATTGATGATGCATTCTCCATCAACTCGTAGACGATAATCCACGATTGACCACCAGAGAATTAGCACAACTTGGGTGTTCCATATCTTTATAAATTTAAAATACTAAAACTTATTTTATTATTTCTAAAAACTTGTAGAACATTTTCATTTAGTTCGAGTTCAAATCCAGATAAAGAGTTCTCTATTCTGTGAAAAGCGTATTCATAAAAGTAAAGAATGAAAATTGCGTTGATAGTTCTGACTGGAACTGTCTCAACACTGGATGTAGAACTGTTCTTAGTATTTTCACGTCCTAAACGGTTTCAACCTGTAACTGTTACAAAGTTTTTTACAGAAATCTATGGCTTATTACCACAGACTGCATCGTGATTGAACGATTCATGTACTGTACTGTACATGAAATTGAAAGACATATTTATGGAGTGAACTTCTGATGACTCTTGATTTTCAGATGTATTTGAATTTAGAATTATAACTATATACATATAATAATATTGTTATGCTAAACAGAGACTCACCCTCAGCCTCTCCGTAGAATTCAGTTAGTAAACTGACTAGAATCAACATATCTAGTTATAATTCTTAATTTATATACTCTGAAAGCTAAGATCCACCAGTAATCTGGATGTGTAACTGGAAATGGTGTGAGAATGAACGCCAGATATGCTTGAAACAATTTTTAAATTTATATTTTCTTTAAGAATTTCTAAAGTATTAATTTAAAATTTAAAGTACTCGATTGCTTGCTGTTCTCACAATTAGTTGTAAGTCCTTCGGAATTAGCATATGGTTGCTATTGAGAACAATCACACAGGAACACTTCTTTTTGATGAAAAAAGTAGGTTTATTTTCTATAATTTAGAACGGATATGCATTTCTGGCTTTATGCCCCCTAATTAAGTATATCGGTAAAAAAGTAAAAAAGTAATTAAAAAATATAATACATTTAGGCTCATGTTGTCTAATCTAGATCTAATTTTCGTACAAATGGCAGCTGCATTAGAAAAAGCTCTCTTGGAGTCAATGCTAGTTGGACGTCTCTCACTATAACCTTGAAAATCTTTTTAACATACGTTCCTTGTACTTTTTGCTCTAAGAAATACTTCATTTCTTTCTTAACTATATCTTTCACACTTTTAAACTTACTTATATTACTGTTCTCGGTGTCTACGCTCGTTTTATATTTAATGACTAAGTCTAATTTTCCTTTCATTGTTAAATTTGAATTTTCTATTGTGCACTTTGTTCTCGTTGGACGTGAGAAGTTGGTGTGGTAAGCAGTGAACACCTATCACTAGAATCTGAGTCTGAACTAATTTAGTGACAACATCAACTCATGATTCGTTTTCATTTTCTGATAAGTGCTTGATTATTTCTACAATCCTATTCAAAATTATATTTTTGTTAACATTATTGGATATTTCGTGTGACTTATATTTCTTCAATTTTTCTGGATTATTTTCCTGTATTATACTCTAAAAACGGGTCTTGATTTTGAAGTATAATACAGGGAATAAAGTTATTAAAAAACTAGCATCATCTGCCCTATGGTATGGAGGAGACAAAAAAGAAATTTATTTTCCTAAAATTCCCACGGAAAATACCCGTGGGAATTTTAGAAAAATAAATATCGGGTTAATTAAGAGGTACTGGTAAAAAATTAATTACCTGTAAATTTACCGGAGTGTAATTTTCCTGATTTACCGTTATACCGGTAATGCAATCACTAATTACGAGCAATTATTTATTATTTTATTGTGACATCGTCATAATAACGGGCTGCAATTTTTAATCATATTTGTAATTTATTTAATTTAAAATATATGCTCTTCACCTCAAATCAGTAGCGGCTTGTCCCTCTACATCACATTTTTCCTTTAACAATAGAGTGGTGTCGGTCATCTATCTAATACCTTACAGGTGAACATTTTTGAATTGAAATAACGTGACTTCCGATGCAAACCGGAAATTTATAAATAATTAATCGTGGCCTCCTGCCCGTACGGTTTCCATATCTGATCTCATTTGTCATCTATCTAACTCCATTCTTGAGATTACGGAAAGACAGCAAGACGGACGACAGTTGGAGTTTATAGGACTACAGTTTTTTCAAATTGCAAATTAGGAAATATGATTAACAATTGTAGCTTGTCATTGTGACGATGTCACAGTAAATAATTTCTTGTTATTTAAATATGTAGATTTCAGTTTTTCCAAAATTATTTTTTACTTTCCGGCAGGCTTATCAAAACAAAGTGTTTTTGAGGTTTTGATAAACGTGAGACTGTTGTCAAATAGCTATGTTGGGTTCATATTTATTTAAACCTTTAAAATACAGTCATACCTCCTCTTACGCTACTCCGACTTACGCGAACCCGGAGTTACGCGATTTTCAAATCTCGTGGATTCGTCTTTTGTTTGAGCGGCACGCAGCTCTCGATTACTCACTCCCCCCACACTATTGTCCAGCTTACATGTTCGGACGTGTCGCGCGGAATCGACGCATAGCTACAATTTATTTTGTGAAATTTATTTCTGTTTGTTATATCTACGGAGACTTGAGAGACTGTATGTGGTGATTTCTTGTAACCGTGAATGAACCAAATGGCGAGATAAGATTAACGAGAACATTTATTAGCTTACATACATCCTACTTGGATTTTACACAAAGGCATCTGCAATCGTGAACAATTGACGAAAAAAGTATACATTTATCAGATAATAAACAAAGACTCATTTTGTAAACAATTTACCTTTTGTATATACAACTGACAAGATTACCTTTCAAATTATAAACAGACTCGATCCCAAGCGGTCTTTTGATCGTCGGACATACAAAAGAAATGAACAGATGGCGCCTAACTTAAGCGCGGTTTACAATAACGAATACGATTAATCTTAACACTCTACTATGTCATCCAAACGAAGTAGAACTGATTCTTCTGCATCAAACAAGAAAAGAAAAACTTTATCTTTGGAATGTAAAGTTAACATTATTAAAGACTTTGATACAAAAATGAAAATTTGTGAATTGGCAAAGAAGTTTGATCTACCGAAATCGATGGTCAGAACAATTATAAAAGGTAAAGAAAAAATTCTCGAAGCTGTGAAAAATGCTCAATCTTTAAATTCAAGCATCATTCGTAAAGTTCACAGTATTATCTCTGAGATGGAAACAATGTTAAAATCATTATGTGATAATCAAGTAAATGTGAAAAATTGTATAATAATGTAAATTGTTATACATATGTATTATCTAAGATTTTATTAAACATTTTTTTCTAAATTATTGTTTTCTTTAGTCTCCGGTCCCAATTAAAAATAATTTGTATGTATTTATATGCAAAATTATACCCCGACTTACGCGAATTCGACTTACGCGGTTATCGCTCGGTCACACCTATCGCGTAAGTCCGGGGTATGACTGTACTGTAACAAGTCTTATATTTTTATGGAATAAAAAATTTATTTGTCAAATTTTATTATTTAAAAAATTTAACATAGTTTTAAACTCTGCTCTGTTTGTATGTGAAAAGTACACACTCGATTTCTGAGATCTTCTAGATCCACCATACTCAACCTGCGGTCCGCTGAGCTTTTGTGAGTGGCCCGGACGTGAAAGAGAGCGGAAAATAATTACGCTGACTTCTGGAAATAATTACCATTTCTGAAAAGTAGTGCCCGATCAATATAAGACTGTAAAAAATGTGCTCAAATTTAATTACGTTGTTTGCATCAACGTATCTATGTGAACCGTCATACTCAAAAATGAAATATGCAAAGAACATATATAGAAACTGGCTTACTGATTCACACCTGAATGCCGTTTTACGAGTAACATGCAGCAGTTACAAACCTGATTTAAATGAATTGACAGCCGAGCGGTCAAGGTTTTCCGGGTTTTCTCCTTGCCTATAACGACTGAATAGGCGGCCAGTTCCCCATAAAAGTCCTCCCGGAAGGCATTTATTTCCCGCGAGTACGTATGGCTGTTCGATACAGCCGGCTAATCGGTCGCCTAGCGATCATACACATACACAAGTCTACTCGGAGAAAGAGCCTACATTGAGCTAAAATCTCCATATAAACACCATCGAAGAAGAAAGAGAGAAAGAGAGCGGTCAAGGTGGCAGCCTACCGCTCTGAATCGAATCCGATCGGGTCAGGGAATCCCCCAGGAATTTTTCGGGGAGTGGTCCGTTCGGATATGTCGGGCCCCGTCCCTCACCACCCGGTCGCACCATTGTGGGCCTGGGTTCGGCCAGGCGTACAATAGTGCCTGCTATGGGCTACTATAAGAGGCCCTCTTAGTGTCCACAGGGCGGAAAGAGTATTAAAAAAAGATTTAAATGAAATTGTGAAAAAAATGTTCGCAATATCAACAGTCACACTAAATTTCTAGGGTAAGTGAGAAATTAAGTAAGTTTTTTATTATAATTGTTATGTTGCGGCCCGCGTGTAATAGCTATCATGTGTATGTGGCCCGAGAGGAAAAAAGGTTGAGTATGGTGGTTCTAGATCAAATTCTCTGAAATTCTAAGAATATCTGCTCGTAAGTCTCTTAGCGTTCACATAATATATAAAATATATAGGTCTATATATTTGTTTTCCCGTTGCTTTTTAGTAATCAATNTTACATTTTATTTTACAGTATTTGTTCAATATGCTAGCTATCTGTGCCGATTATATTTTTAATGCGTAATATGGCATGATTAATTGTGACACGAAGTATTTCGGTGGGAATATTGGCTCTCAGCTAAAGCACAGATATCATAACCCAGACACGCTATTTTATACAGTAATTTGCATACATTACATCTATATACAAACATCTCCAACCTTCAATCATTGTAGCTATACACCCAAATTTTGGTCGTTATTATATATATATATATTATTGAATTACTATTAACAATTAAATTTTAAATTTTAATCAACTTATTTTAATTTTAACCTAATAATGTATATAATGTATTTACTTTAAAAAATAAGTTGGAAATTTTATTGTATTTTAAACTATATATGTATTTTATATCCCTTTTTCTTTAATTCATCAGTCAATTGTTAGAGACGCCCTTTACTGTTGATGCGAAACCGGGATTGTTTATCAAGCAACGTTGTAGAGGAATTTCGCCTATTTTTTCGATTCGATTAAAAATAATTAAGAGAAACAAATTAGAATAAAAAGTTTATCAATTAATTGTTATAACTCTCATAGCATTTGGAGGAAACGATGAGTCTCTGGTAGGACCGTAGTTTCCCGTTTTTTTCGATAGTGTTAGGTGAAAAATGTTATTTTATCCTTATCACGTGGACACATATAATTCATGATATACAAGAGAGAAGGAGGACTAAGGAATAACCAATCATGCTTATCCTTCATTACCTCAACTTCATCCGAAATAAAATCGCTTGGTCAAAAAATAAATAATAATAATAATTAATAAAGCAAAAGACTGGTTTCCGAAAACAGATTTTGTACTTAATATTAATTTCAACTAAATTCTATTGTTATGTTTCGCTTTTCGGTAATATGTTTTTTTATTCTTAAATTAGTCTAATTGATTTTGCATTCATCCTCTTGAGAGGCTCATTCCTAGACTTCGGAGTGATCTTACCCTCTCGCCTTTAGACGGCCGGATGGCAGCCTAACGCTCTGGGGACCCGGAATCGAATCCGGACGGGTCAAAGAGTCCCTAGGAATTTTTCGGGGGTGATCCGTTCGGATATGTCGGGCCCCGTCCCTCACCACTCGGTCGCCCCATTGTGAGCCTGGCCGAACCCAAAATAAGCCTGCTTTAAGAGACCCTCTTAGTGCCCACAGGGCGGAAAGAGTAAAAAAAAAAAAACCCTTCTGCCTTACCTATCTGCTTTTTTTCCGAAGGTGTATTCGAAAGCACACACCTGGTGGTAGGATGTTACCTAAATCCCAGAACTCGATTTCTGACGGCCCCCAAAGCCCACAATATATAAATTAAGATGTCTGGTTGTTTGTTCGTTATGCACGCCTAAGCCGTTCGACCAATTGCTATGAATCTCGGCAGTTACGTTCACATACTTCTAACTTAGATAATGTCGTACACTCCACCCCAAAATATTGATTGGATTTCTATATATTAATTAATTTTTGTATACATTCGATTTGCTGGCTTTACATGTAGGACACCTATTGGTAAAAAATTTAAGAAAATTATAAACTATATGTAATTCTTACAAAAAAAGGATATAATATTGGATATAGTTTTTATATTTAATGAAATGGAGAGAAAATATCCGATTTGCGATCTAGAAATCTTTAGAGAGAGTGCAGAAATGAAACAATATGCAGTGCTGCCTCGTATTACGTACTTAATCCGTTCCAAGTGCACGTCCGTTAAGTGAAAAGTCTGTTATACGAAACGCATTTTTCCATAGAAATACATGTTAAAACATATAATTCGTTCCACAGCATAGAATAAAAACCATAAAAAAAATGAAAATGGAGCAGTCACCAATTATGCAGGGTAGTCAGATGTTGTGAGGAGGTGGAGGAACACTTTTTTCACACATTCATACACATACAGACCTTTTACACGTTGCAGCAGGTCTCTTTTTATTGTTTTTTAATCGGAGTCAGATTCAGGAGAAGCTACCGGAGCTTGCAGGGTCATCTCCTCTTGTTCCATCCTTTGTTTTTTGCCTGCTAGCTTCTTAAAAAACATATCCAAGGTGGTCTGTTTCTCTCTCCTCTTCAACACCTGTCGGAAATGACGGGCAAGAATGTCATTGTAGAGATCATTGATCCTGTTGGCTTCAGCTCCGTTTGGATAATGAGTGTTGGTAAACTCCTGAACCCAGGGCCGGATGCAATAGTGTGCGAGGCATGATTAAATTCTTTTTTGCGGGGCCCCTCAAACTCTAAATAATAAAATTAATTAACAGTTAATTTACATATTGAAATATAGATTTTAAATATTTATTTAAAACAAGATCCAATTATAAAAATCAAAAGTCATGAACCATCAGGTAGACAAATTTCTACATTAAAAAATCTGTACCAAATATAAAAACAACTACATTTTATTGAATATAAACATACATAGATATGTTTTAGTATTTCTATATTTTCAAATGAATATAACTACATAAATTTTTGCCATGAAAAATCTTCTAATGTGTTGACTAATGAATAGAATTGAATTTTATTGAATATTAACCTATAAAGAGAGGTTTTATATGTTCCGAAGTTTTTGTTTTGTAAAATCTTCTAAAGTAGTATCAAAATCCAACTGGCTCGCTTCTTGACTCTCAGTTGACATGATCGACACGAACTTTTTAAGAAAAAATTTGTTGTTATATTTTTAATAATAATATAGCTAGATATTTATTTTTGTACTTGTACTATTATTAAATATATAAATTTTGATGTGCTGCGGGGCCCGATTGGCGCAAATCTCTCCAGTCGCCTCAAATCCGGCCCTGCCCGAACCTCTCCCCATTTGACAAGGAAGTTTTTGTCAACTTTCACTCCTTGTGATGATTTCTCGCTTTGTTTCAATTGAAATCACCTTTCTGTTTTTTTAGAAGCCATGATTTGCACAACACTTGAATAAATGTAAATATCCTGCACTGAGGTGATGTACTGTACGTAATAAACAAGGGAGCAAGCCGAATAATCCCAAAGGCAGCGCTGTACTTCAGATATACTAATAATATATTCTAATAATACTAATATATTATAAAAATAGCAGATTGTCATTGGCAACGGCAAAAGAGTGGAGTCATTATTCGCACTTCTTCGCAGCCAGTCAGTTGTTCGCAGCGCCCGTTATTCGAGACGTACGTTATACGAGGCATCGCTGTACTTTACCTTATAGGATTTGAGAAGAAATGAACATCGCGTTAGTTTAAAGGATCACTGATGACCGCTTCAGTACTGTTGAGCGACACATTGCCCCCACTACTGGAGTGTTGGTCTGGAGAGCCATCACCCCTAACAGTAATACTGTGGACATTGACGGTACAGCATCAACACTGTTTATGGATTGCGAAGGTGGATGGAGGCATCGAAAAGTCGGAAAATTTTCAGTCTCTGGTAGGATTGGTCGACTCCCCCCTTTATATTTCTAGATGCTGGCGCCAGTTTACATATTTCCGCGCTGCTTGAGCAAGTCCCATCCTCTCATGATGGGTGATCAGATTCATTCACGAAATCCTCAGCACTTATGTGTTGCTTTTTTATGGCAGAACTGCAAACATCCGTTTCCCAGCAAGATAATACTCCGTCGCGTCGCACACAGCTTGGATTTTCCAGGAATGTCTCTGTCACGTTGCCACACTTCCTTGGCTTGTCAGTGGTCGCCCATTGAGCCGTGTACGAGTATGAGGAGCTGCAGTTGAAACATTTTTGGGAAATAGTCGCAGGATAGTATATGGTATCCTTCAATGCCTGACCATATCGCGGCATGTATCCATATAAGAAGAGGTATTATAAGATACTGAAGGTTTAAATTTTGTCGTTGTTCCACAGAATATTGTCTTTTCTTTATTACATTGTAATCACTTACTACTGTACACTGTCTCATTACATTTACAAGTTTTATTAAATTCCAACGCCTAACTTTTTCTTGGTGGGTCCTATATTTTGATTGCGGCGGTCGGCAACACTGCGCCTGACCACTGTACCCAACCTGCGTGACGTCAGAGGTCGAGGTAGACACCTTTTTGGGTCGACGTGCTCAGGTTCGGACGCTCATCCCGTACTCTCCGACCTTTGTCTACAGGATCGGGTTGTTCTACCCATCTATACATAGAGTTGTAATTATCGGTAAATAAACTAGTGAATACGACATTTGGATCCTTCTTTCAACCCTAGAATATATAACTCGACGCCACAACGATTCCGTTCGCGGATGCGATCGGATTGAGCGATCTGTCTAACTTCAACTATTTAGAGGAACCATTAACGGTCCTAATGAGTATACCACTTGTCCTTATCGTAATTTTAAAATGAAAATAGCAATTTCGCATCTATTCAGAAGAACGGATTACTTCTTTCTTTCTCCTGGCTATTTCCTATATGAAATTAGAATTCAAAATGGTATACATTAATAAAACAATTCTGAAAATATAGGTTAAATGCCTAAGAATATAATTATGAAAATGCAATTTAAATCTATAAATTCACAAAATTAAATTTTCTTGTCAAAACTTATATAAAATTAAAAATTTTTATATCATTATATATTGTAGTTGTACTTTATGTATACAGTATATAAAATATTATCAGTAACCCCATTGTTTTTCTTTTTTATATTTGCAGGAAGGAAATGAACTTGAGATAAAATTTATGAGTCATTGTTTTGACTTCTTCGGGATGAAAATAGGTAAAAGATAAATAAAACTTAATCATAAGTAATGTATCAGTTTGCATTAAAAATGAAACACTACATTTCGATAGTGTGGCATAAATCATCAATGTTACATTTCACACTTTAACACACACACAAAAAAAAATTATAAATAAAATGAAAATTGTCTCATTAAGAAATCTAACCATTTTTGTCATATTTTTAATTTTTTTTAAATATATTTTATTATACTGTATCTTCATTTAGAATCCGATAAAGATTTTGGAGGACTTAGAGCAACAGATTTTTGCGGAGCCCATACGAACAAATATATAGGCCTAATAAAAATAATATTATAAAAACTTTATTGAAAATTACATGACAGTTAAACTCGTAAAAATAAGACAGAAATGTTGTTTCAGAAATTAATAGCGTTGTCAGATTAATAAAACATTAAGTTTAAGTGCATGTGATTTTTGCTTGCTAACTTCACTTCTGCTAAACTGTTTACATCTGAAAAACTGATTTCTTTACATAATTCAATTTTAATTTATAATATGACAAGCTCTGTGAAACGTTGTTCATTTATTGTTTATTGTAGAGAAAAACAGAATATTTTCTCGTGTCGAAATTATTGAAACATATCTTAATATTATTATTATTACAGTGGTTGGACAGCTGAACGATAGAAGTGACAAAGGCGCCAGTCACTTCTATCATTCTAGAGCAGGGCTTCTTAAACTATTGGTTTTGACCCCATTTGGGGATCGCAAAAAAAGTGCTAGAAATAGCTTAGTACATTTAAAGTTGTGAATGAAACAGAACAGTTTCTTTTCGATGTTATTACAGTACTACTAAATATAATATCATAAACAAACAATAACTAAAGTTTTAGCTCTAGTTTGAATTTTCAAAAATAGAAATAATATACTCTTCTGAGAGAAAGTTTGGGACCAGTTTGTGAAATTACAAGAAAACATACGACAAAAGTAAAATTACAATCTAATATTTTGTCTGTCTTCCATTAGCTTGAATAAGTCGATCTGGAGTTGACATAATTAGTGCATTTAGTTTGTCAGAGCTGATCTGCTTCCACGAGGTTACTATTTCTGTTTTAAAATTGGAAATGTTATCATCCGTTAGCGTATATCGTCCGTTAGCGTATATCATCCGTACTAAGTCGTCTCAAAGAAAATCTATGAGGTTTGGGTCAGGTCTATAAGCTGGTCATTGAAGAACAGCAATATTATTCTCGACAAGCCAGGCTAGTGTAGAAGACGCTGGTTGTACGGGTATTATTCTGCTGGAAAAAGAAGTTTTGTCTGTCACTTTGTCTTAGAGAGGAAAGAAATAGTTTCTTAGTAGACTTTGATATTTTACTGCATTTAATCATTTTGAAACAAAAGCAATAGATGAGTGTATTTAAAAAACTCATTTATTCATTTAAAAATTTACTAAAACTTAAACTTTTTAAATTAAGATTGTATAGGCTCTGCTATTAATTAAATATACAACATTAAAATATTTTAAATTACTTTATATTATATTTTAAGTTTCTTATAGTTATCATTTCCATTCTCAATGGAACTAGATGAACTTCTAGATGTTCTTTAACGTTTTAAAATCATTTCCAATAATTATGTTAACAAAATAATTTAATCTAGAATATGTTATAAGATAGAATTTAACATTTAACTTTTTCAAATTCTCAACATTACTAAATTGTTCATTCAATTGTAACAGTAATTTTACAAAATGCCAATAATAATATTTACTGAATTATAAAACTGCTAATGATTATATAATTTAATTAACAGTGATTTTACTTATTTCTCTGCTTAAGAAGATAAATCTAAAAATTATTTCAGCTTTTCATAAAGAAATAAATGATTACGAGTAGATGAGTTGCTTTATTATCTATTTGTTAGTTTAAAATTAAATATCATTATAATACTATAACAATAGAAAAAATATAAATAATTTAGTAATTTAAAATTATAAATAAAAGTATTATTAGATAATCAAAGAGGAAAATATATGCAATTAGTAATGAAGTCCCTTACAGAAATATATTTTATGGAAATGCATTTTTAAACCAATTAACATGAATTATGCTGTATATAAACTTGTTATACTACATAATATATTCAACTTTACACAGTAGACTTAAGCTTAAAATTTTTAATTATATTTATATGAAATAACTAGTATTACAATTATAAAATAAATGTTTCAGTATTAAATGTGCCAAAATAGTGTATATTTTAGATAACAGATGGCAGCACCCTTCTATATTTTTTTACATTCAAATTATTTTCATTCAAACGAGTGTATAGATTTCTGTTATTATTGATCTGTAAAAGAACCGAATGAATTCTTCTCATATAGTAGTATAGAATTCCCGCAAGCCATTTGTTGCCTAGCTAAAATATGATTTGAAAAAAAAAAAATGTTTCAATATCTTGCTTCGCTCCCTATTTACGATTAATGGCATATGTACAGTACAGTACTTGAAATCTATTTATGCAGTTTTTGAAGCTTAAAAATAATTATATTATGCAAAATATATGGATAAACAAACCGTTAAATTCAATTTGAAAATACATTAGACTCTCCATTTTACTGCCGATCATTTTACAACTCCCGCTTTTATGACCGATATAAATTCTCTATTTCGAGTTATGAAATGTCATATTTAAATGCCAATTTTCTATTCATCGTCACGGAATACATAGTTAATACTGTGTTTTCAAATACGTAATTTTAATTTATGATGCTGAACATATGAAAATTTGAAGAATCGCTTCTTCATCCGTATGTTATCTGCATCTTCGACAATCATATTTTATGCTGTTTTTTCAATATTATATAGCTTCCATACAACTTAATCAGTTAAATGAACAATTTTTTCTTATAGAAACTTCTATAGAATCTTCCAAGATCGTATGGAATCTTCTATAGAAAATTCTCTAGGTTTTTCAACCTATCGGAAACATTGGGTTTAGTTATTGTTAATATAAATACGTAAATACAGTAGATTAGGACAAAATACAATATACATTATTTGTTGTGACGTCGTAACAATACCGGGCTGCAATTTTTTAAATCTCGATGCACAACGCTCTTGATTTTAGTGGTGTCTTGCTCTTGTACATCATACTTTTCCTGTTAACAAGAGAGTCGATCATGCTGGGCATCTCGCTAACTCTGTTCTAAAAAAATTTTTGAATTAAAATAACGTGACTTCCGATCCAAACTGAAAGTTCGTATATAGTTAATTGGGGCTTCCGGCTCCTAAGCTTTACATATCTGGTCTCGACTTTTATCTAACTCCGTTCTCGAGATTAAGGAACACAGACAGACATACGGACGTCAGTGGAAATTTATAGGTCTGCAAATTTTAAAATTGCGTAGCCCATTTACAAGTCGAATCATTTATTGAAAAGTTGATAATTAATTTAGGATATATCTTATTAATAAGGCGATCTTCGAATATCAAGGGTGATGAGCCATTGAACTCTTGCCAAATGTATTCTATAGCTTTAAAATGTTATTGTTACGCGAATATTTGCTTACCTATAATTAAATTTCCGCGGAATAAATCACGTGATTTAAAGTTGTTTGTAAACATTCTATCATCATATTACTTGCTATTTAACCTAAATCTTTTTGTCTATATTTTTTTGTGAATTAAATAAAACAGTATTGTTGTTCCTTAAAATAGCAGCAGGTTACAACAAGTTATTTAAATTAATAATTTTCGTTTACATAAGAAAAATAATTAACATTAAGCATTTAAAAATGGCATGTTAATTGCGTTTAGAAACCTGCTCAACGTCCCGCTATTTGTAAGTTATAATAATTTGAACTAAATATGGACAATCATAGCTACATTTTTGATTAAAAGAAAATAACCCGGTGTTATGCAAATATAATTTTGTTTATGAATACAGTATATGTTTTCTACTACATTATGCATACGTTTATTTATTATAACAATAAAAAACTCTTATAATCAATTTAAAGAGGTTCTAATTTTGACATGTAAACTTATTGTTCTTTGGTCTTCTTTTGAAAATAATTTGTTTAATAACGTTTAAAAATTTTCGTGGCACATCAGTGTGCCGCGGAAAACTGGTTGAAAATCACTGCAGTAAAGCAACGTTAATTTACATTTTATTTTACAGTATTTGTTCAATATGCTAGCTATCTGTGCCGATTATATTTTTAATGCGTAATATGGCATGATTAATTGTGACACGAAGTATTTCGGTGGGAATATTGGCTCTCAGCTAAAGCACAGATATCATAACCCAGACACGCTATTTTATACAGTAATTTGCATACATTACATCTATATACAAACATCTCCAACCTTCAATCATTGTAGCTATACATTACATCATTGTAGCTATACAACAATTGTAGCTATATAGCTTCAACAAGTTCCAATCATTGTAGCTATACATTACATCATTGTACTTGTTCTTGGAACGCCATATTTTTGCCTAGTGACAAAAATTTAAACTAATTTTGTTTCCCGGAAATCTATTTTCTATAATGTAATTAGAATGTATAACAAGTTACGTTGACATATTAATATATCTGTTACTGTGAAAGACCGAAATTAGAGAATGTCGACACATACAAAATACCTCGATGAAAGACCGAATATTTGGTTATATTATTATACATTCGAACAATCGCTGGTGTATGTAAACAAGCACAGATAAGCTTTGGTGGAGGTCGAAGAAATTGTTAATGCTTTTGAAGGAAATTTGAGCAGTGGCCATAACGAATACCATATTCCAAAGGAAATATTGAAAAGAAGCTGCAACCCACCACGTCTTCATATCAAGCACTGATTGACTGAACAACACGAAGTTATTTCTATAAAAAGAGCGGCCGCGAAAGAGAATCTTCTATTGTAAGCAACGAAAATCTTACAATATCCCCAAAAGGAAAATTTCCTTCTGCTCAAATTGGTGATACTGTACGAATATAAGTCCCTGATGTCCACCGTGGCTGTACAGATGCCCGAAATGTGTTGGCGGTTGTTGTTGGAATAGAAGACTCCAACTTTTATAAATTAGCAAACAAAAATGATACCCTCAAGCAGCTTTATACCGGTAATCAGTTCGTAATTTGTAAAGAAAAGTTACTTTTCATAGATGAGATTTCTTCTCAAGAAATATCGCCGAGAAAAGAGGCTGCAGATAATTTGAAAAGTGGAGAGCAAGGCTATACACGCTGTCATTGCAATAAGAAGTGTTCCACGAATAAATGCAGTTGTAAAAGCAAGGGACTCTTGTGTAATTCAAAGTGCCATAACAGTTTAAGTTGTTGCAATAAATAAAATTGTATAACGTTAATCACATAATTTATGTGTAAGTTTATTATTGTATTATTTTCTTTAATGATTTAGAATGTACTGTTCGTTTTAGGTTCAACAGTTTATTTACATGTGCTGTTACTTAAGCTTTCTCCTATTTTGACATATTAAAAAGTTGCATTTTTGTCTTAACGTAATAAAAATATTTTTATTCAGCATTCACCATCAGTGCATGCTGAATTTGCCGGTGTAAGTGAGAAATGATGATATTTAGCAAATATTTCGTACATACACGAAACGACTGTGTGAATGCTGACATTCACCGGAGAATGTTGACATTCGCCAGATATCGGTCATTCACGGTAACATATCCGTTAGAACCGGCTCCAGCTTAAAGTAGGATCAGTGTAATTATAACCATCCTGTATTTACAATGGATTATATGATCAGTCTCAGTGTTGCCTTTTACGATATGAATTAAATTTTACGTTAATGGGGTTTAAAGAATTCTGAATTGATCATTCTTCGTACGACAATTAAGTTGAATTTTTTGTTTCACATTTTAATGTGATTAAGAGGATAGTCCTCTAGAACTTTCAGTTAACTTCTAACTTGAAGATTCAACATTAAACTATAATTTTGTATGACAATTTTGATTTTATTACACAAAACAAGATTAATTACTCCTGCTATATAATATTTACATTTATTTGTAATAAATATAACACTGTAGTTAGGTTCGGAATAAAAGCCGTGTTATGTGAATCCCTGCTGTAAGAAACAAAAGATTAGTACAAAAGAGAGTTAGACTCCAAAAGTTTTTCTTTTTTGGCAAGATATCATCTTCCGAGCTTTCCTGTTGATCTTAATCTGAAGTATCAATATCTTGCTTTTCTTCTACTTTTTTATAAGATCTGTTATTTTCATTTGCTTGCTTTTGCCTAAAAGATCTTTAAAAATTTATTTATTTATTTATTTTGCAATAACTTTTAATTCAATCTACAAAAACAAAGCACGGAGACGATCTTTCGGGTTCATTTAGAGCACTGTCACCATAGATGGTGACTCCTGGGTTATAGGAACACTTGGATATGAAGATAGGACAAGGGATAAGAAAAATTGTACAATCGGTTCTCATTAAAGAAAACCGGGAGAAAGGCGTGAAACAATATTGACAAACATGACAAACAAAAATATGTTTGCTTGAATAAAAACATATCGAACGATGGTGTTAGCACTTAAAAATTTTGAGACATTCCTTATTCAAAAAATGTTTTGTACAAATTCTCGAACCATGTTAGAACAAAATCGTGTTGTAAGAATGCCGTGTTATACGAAGGAAACCTGTATATATTTATTTATTCACGTTATATAAGTTAAGTACTTATTACACGTGGGTTAATTAAACTAAAAATTATTCTCCAAGTACTTGCATTCAAAAAAATATGTCAAAATATAAATTCATAACCTTCATTATAAAATTTACATTAACTTAATTTTAAAATCTTTATATAAGTATTATTAATTATTAATCGAAATTTATTTAGTCTAATTTGTGGGTACATAACCTACACTTGGAATTTAAGCAATGATAACAAATATCAATGCATACACCATGTATTCAATATAATCGCAGGTTCTGTATTCATGTCCTTTTATTTCTAAATAGTTAGTCTCTGTCGTATTCTTATAAATGCACAATAAATTTATAATAAAGAATACGATAACAAATATCAATGCATACACCATGTATTCAATATAATCGCAGGTTCTGTATTCATGTCCTTTTATTTCTAAATAGTTAGTCTCGTCTCCTATATATAGCCTATATATATATATATATTCACAAATAGATATGGATGAATTAAGCCTATTTAACAAGCGTGACTATCTCTGTCATATTCTTATAAATGCACAATAAATTTATAATAATGAATACTAAAAAATAAATAAGTCCATTTTTAATATGAAGCATGGTTATAAAATGAAGTGATACAGAAGAAATTAGCGTTAATATAACTAAATAACTTTATTCTTTTCTTTTGACATACTTTATGGATGCCAAAAGAAAAGGACAAAGCTACTTAATTATATTGAAACGGGATATAGAAAATAGTATTAAGAATAATCATGGAATGAAAAAAGACCGAGAAGAATGCTAGAAAGGGATAGAAGGAAAGAGTTTTCCAGGAACAAGAGAGGAGAGTGAACTGGGAAAAAGATAGAAGAGGACGAATGATGGAATGATGGATCTGCTGTAAATGAAGAGATCTCAACCAGTTGATACATCAGCAGAATGCTGAAAATTAAGAATTTATAAAACTACGTGCAGTTACTTTAATATATTCAGTTCAGTGGGATGTAACTTAACTTATTTAATTAACTGTTTTGAAATTTTTATTTTCTCAGAAAATAAATGAATTTTGATTATGAGTTCCCTCTATCAATGAGCGATTATTTATTATGAGATCGTCACAATGCCGGGCTGCAATATTTTATCATATTTTTAATTTATTTCATTTAAAAGATATGTTCTCCATCTCAGTAATATCTTGCCCCTGTACACCATACTTTCCTTTAACAATAGAGTCGTGCCAATCATTTATTAACTGCTTTCAGGGAAAAAATTTTCAATTGAAATAACATGACTTCCGGTGCAAATCGGAAGTTTATATATTCAATCGGAGCTTTCTATCTCTAAGGTTTCCATATCGGGTCTCGGATTTCATCTACCTAATTTCATTCTCGAGATTAAGAAAAGACAGGCGGACGGAAGACAGTGGGAATTTATAGGTTACAATTTTTTTTTTAAATTGCGGCCTAATCACGTGGTATTATAGGTTGACTACAATGGTACCTCGTAACTCGAAGTCCCAGATGTCCAAACAATATCTTTGAGGAAATTTGTCCCAAAAGTCGAACTTTTCTTGGAACTCGAACACAAAGACGGTTATACTGTACGGTGTGTGGTATCTGCATTTTATTGCATTATTTACTTTTTTCACTGTTTTTAATGTTATTATTTTCGCTGTTTTATGAATTAGGGCATCTATTTGTAATATTTTAGCTTAAATTATGATTTTTTAAAATTAAAATGGACATTTATGGGGTTTGGAAACGATTTAATTCGCTTTACATTATTCTTTATGCGAAAAGTTGCTTTTGAACTCCAACTTTCTGAAACTCAAACGTCCTGTAGGAATGAATTTAATTCAAGTTCTGAGATATCACTGTAATTACCAAGAGAATTGAAATATGGCGAAACAATACTATCTATCACTGCTCTAACCGAATAAAAAAGGCAAAATATATTCACCTTATTTAGTGAGTAAAAATCAGATAAAAATTTGCAGTTTTAAAGAAATCAGAATAAATGTAATTTTAATAATTTAATAATTAATCTAAAACATTTTTGAATGGTTCAATGGAGGAACAAATTCAAACTCCATCCAAAAGACGAGCGAGCACAATGAGGTGTAACATACAGAAATAAATATAAAAACACGGTTTTATATATAAAATTCAATAACGCCGAACGAATCCTACTGATTTATTGTAAATTTTTCAATAAAGCAATGATATATAGCTTCAAATATAAATATATCAAGAATGACCAATGTGGAATGAACTATCTAAATCGCTTATGACTCATGAAATATATGAAGAATATTTAACAAGTCATCTCCGTCTTTTAGTTATATATTCCAAATAATTTAAAATAACTGAAAGAAGTATATGAGCAATAGTTAAAGGGGAAAAGGAGAAAAAAATTATAAGAACTTATATCTGAGAAGAAAAAGAAAGTATGTTGTAAACCATAAAAGGGTGAATGTTCTCTATACATCGGTTTGTGGTCACGCACTTACAAAACTCGTCAAATCTGTACATGTTCTAAAGTATATACTCCTACATCACATTATTTGTATTGTTCCTGGAGATTCTTTTTATACCAGCTATAAAAATCCTCAGAAAATAGAAGATAAATTATACCTGTAGATGGAATATTTTCGAAGGTTTTCTTTGTATATGAAAATAAATTATTCATTTGATATATTTTAAATCAAAATATTGGATCTTGTATCGCAATCTGTTAGGATAAAGGTCTTTTAAATTATTTTTATAATATGAAATTTTTTTTTAATAAACTGTGGAAATAAATATTAAATTTATTTTATGTGCTTGCTTATTAAATGTTTTAAAATTTTTATAAATAATTTATATTTGTTTTACGGTTTCTCTTCGTTTTTTTAGAATGAAAATTATTATCTCTGTTTTTTAATAAAGAAATAAAATATATTACATATATTTGATATTTTAATTTAAAAAAAATATATATATATTTACAAAAGAATGAATTTAACAACTGGTTATAAAACTTCAGTATTGAACTGTTTTCTGGAAATAGCCCTAAACCAGCGATTTCATTCAAAATTGGGTTCATGAACTCTATTAAGAGGGTATGAAATCCCGATGTTGTTAGGTTTTTGACAACAGTTCTCGTAAATCTTAATTCCTGAAATCTCTAAATTCGTGTTGCATTGATGTCTTTATGTAGGATTTAATGTATTCTAGACATGATAACTTATGCCATTCAAAGTACAGTAAATATCCCAGGAAAAGTCAAATCGTATACGGACAAATAAAAATTGAACTAGGTCGTACTGAGTTGACACGTACAGTACCACGTATGTAACAGAGTTTCTAAAGTAAAAAATGTTCCTTTTTATTAATAGGTACTCAAAATAATTTATTTTTGATAAAATTTAACTGTAAATTCGTTATTTTAAGCAGTTTATATTTTTTAAAGAATAATATTTATATTTATAAAAAAATTTAATAGAAATTTCATCCGGAAAAGGCAATAATTTGAATGATAATTTAATATTTTATTATATATACAGTATATTTATAC
>NW_019384367.1:891865-907772 GCF_000671375.1 Centruroides sculpturatus | reverse complement strand
CTCGTCATAAAACGATAAATAGTTTGTCAAATTTTTATTCATAAAAATGCAGTTTCAACTGCTTTTTATTTTATAAAATCCGTCTTCTTGCGCCACCAGAGGGCCTTTTAAACAATAGGTAGTCTGTTAGCGTTGGTCAGTAGTAGTCCTAATGCAATACGAACGTTTGTTTCTTGAAAATTTGATCACGATTTAAATACAGTATTTACTTTTAATATTACCGTTATGCCATCGAAAAGAAAACGTGTTGTATTATCATTAAGACAAATTAAAGTATTTGTTTTGATTATCCGGATTTTTCCTTATCCGGACTACCTTCATCCCCAATTAGTCCGGATAATCGAGGTTCTACTGTATTTATATTTACAGGTTTACCTAGAGCAAACGAAAACAAATACAGTTAACTGACTTTTGAACTCCACTGCATAATATAACGTTTATTAAACAAGATGATTTTTAAATCCGTAAATAAAATGTGTTTTATAGCATTTTAGTTCAATTCCTCTGAAAAAATTATATACTTTTATTATTTTTTAATAACATTTTATTCGAAATTTCCTTATTTTTTCGAGAACTTTATCAATTTACATTCAATAAACAAGATATTGTCTATAAAGCTTATTGAAACACTTCTGTAGATATATAAATTTAAGTGTAGCACTAAACGTCATATTCTACTTAATTTTTGAGGAAAAAAATAATATTAGAAAAAAATATAATATTTCATCTGAAGATCAAGAACTTATATTATCTCAGTTATTCAGTGTGACATATATTGATACTTGCATCAAGATGACATTGCAAAGATAGATTTTTCTCACTCGACACAGCACTAGATGTTAGCTTTAATGGATGTGATAAAATATATGTTTTATTGAAAAATCTTAAACTAATTTCTAATAAATTCCTTATATTGTACAGTATATTATTTAATTGTCAAATTTATGTTTTCAGTATACAACTCTACTGAAAACATAAATTTGACAATTAATTAAACATGTAAATTATTATTTAAGTATTGCCACGAGAATTTTGATATATTAAGCGATTTTACTGTACTATCTTCATTTTGTTTGATTTAAACTTGTGATTCTAAGGTACAGCACATAAAAGGCCCTTACACTTTCACCAAATAATAATAAATTTGAAATTATGTGGTCTTAAATTGTATCGTCGTAGCGAGAAAACATAACTTATTTAATTTTTGTAAAGATTTAATCTTGATTATTCAATTTATCAAGAGAAAATAAGTAGAAATTGTGCGTATAATATAATTAATATATTTTTTTCTTAACTTTAAAATTTTCATATATTTTTAAAATTTCCACGGTATATAAATTCTGCTTGTTGCATGTTGAGGATTTTGATGCATAGATTCATTTGGTGCATCAAAGTTAAACAATGTACTGTACTTTCTTGCATATTAACGAGATAGCGTATAAATGTGCAAATGAGCTGCTTCTTGATATGCATCATCATGAAGAAGTTTTCTAGCGAGAAGAAACTCCGTATTGTGGAGCTGCTGAAGAAGATTTTTTTCTCAGGGCTGAGGAGTTGGAGTCGGAGTCGTAGAGTTTTGATGTTTTAGCCGGAGTCGGAGTCGGAGTCGTCAAAAAATCCGCCGACTCCGACTCCTTTTTACTTACCAACTTGTTATGTATATAAAACGGAAAAGTATTGGAATCGTGTCAAATTTGACCCTCCGAGTTTTTTTTGCAAATCTACACGTTTGGAGATTTCCCGAACCCCTCAAAAAAGTCAATAAAGGGGAAAAATTCGCGCGCGCGTGTGTGTTGGCGTCTAATTTGTTTAATTTCTTTATTTTCTGTTCTGAGATATTAAACAATATCTCAGAATGGGTAAAGTTTAAGAAACGAAATGTGGCACTGTAGCTTGCGTATAAAGGGGCATTAATACTATTAAATTTTGGTTCTTAATTAAAGGTCGACAGGGTGAAGACATAAAAGTGGTCATGTGTCATATCTCTTAATGAATATTTTACTCGTTTTTAGCGTTCAAAATTTAAAAAAATAAAATAAAACTCGTCTTTACCCTCAAAGTAAGCTTTTTTGTCATTTTATAATAGTACAGTAGAACCCGTTAAGATGTTGTCGCTTAAGATGTTAGAATGTATATGGGGACACGATTTAGTTCAACCACTTTAACGCTTAATAACTAACTCCTGTGTTAAACCATCTGACTCCGATCCTGACCACTTTGACCACAGAAATTATTAGGCTTCAAACAGGGTGAACAAAATCATGCCCCCCCCACACACTAACTTCCACACATATAGAAAAAACCTCGAATCTTTTGCATATCTCGAAATTTCAAGGTGTCCCAAGTCCAAAAATGTAAAAATTTGGGAGGGGTCATTTTTTGACCGAGCGCTACACTTTTCCTCTGTTATATATAATATATATAACAGCTGGAAAAGTAAAAATTATCGAATACATATTTATATATTACTTAGAGAAGTCTTTTAGCTTTGGAATAAAAAGTTTCTACGCTCTATTTTTATTACAACTCTATTTATTGAATCTTTTATTCTGAGGTCACGTGATGACATCAGAATTTTCGGGTCTCTTTCGGTAACAAGTTCGCCCCTAGTCGGAGTCGGAGTTGGAGTCGGTAGATTTTTACGCGACTCCACAGTCCTGGTTTTTCTGTTCAGAAAACGGCAATAGAAGTTGGTGTTGGGCGTTGGAATATATCCAGAATAAAAAACAGTGCGCTACCATCTCACAAAAATTTAAGAGCTGGCAGGAAGAAAGCGTTGAGCGCCAAAATAGAAACGTTTGACAACGAGTGGGCGTTGCAATACATCATCACAAGTAAAGAAGGGCTTAGGAATAGAAGTGAGTACTTCAACTATCCCCAGATCCTAAAACGTAACAATTTGAAAGCCCAAGAAGCCTAAACTTACCAAATTACATAAACAGAAACGTCTTAATTTTGTCAAACGCTATAAATATTGGACCTTAAAAGATGGAAGATGAATCCAAAATTAATAGAGATGGTTAAAATGGGCGAAAATCGGTATAGACTACATCGATAAAGTCAATAACTGACAGATATTGAAATTTGATGGTAGAAGTCTTATGGTCTGGGGCTGTATTACGTATTTTGGACCTGGAATGCTATGTTCTATACATAATAGAATGAATAGCGTTATTTACACTGAGATACTTCACAATTATTTGTTACAATCTGTTGATTATTACCACATTGATAAGAGCTCTTCCATTTATCGGCAAGATAAATGGAAGAGCTCCAAAACATACATCCAGGAGGGCTTCGAGATCAAAGCATTAGCCTGCTTGAGTGCCGTCTCAATCGCATGATCTCAACCTGATTGAACACATTTAGTTCCTTCTTAAATGTCGCTTTTCTGACTTTGCTTGTCTGAAAGCATCCACCAATTACGAGAACGCGTACAGGATGAGTGGAATAAAATAACATTGCACGATCGCAAGAATATTATTAATTCTATGCCTGATCGCATTGGGAAGGTTTTAAAGACCAAAGGAGGCTTTACCGATTACTGAAGTATACTTTTTCCACAAATATGATATAGATTTTTGTGTACATAAAAATCCTCCTAATGCATATGTTCTTTGTATGTTACTATTATTAAAAAATAATTACGTTGTTCCGATAATTATATTATAGTTATATACGTAAACATATAAGTATGCAAATAAATATAGGCTAAAGTTTTTCGTATTAAAGGTACTTTGCAACATTTTCCAGTTCTTTAAAATAGTCTCCTGTGTTCTTTGGGAGGTTTTTGACGCTTACAGTATATACGATTTTATTTTAAGATAAAAAACATTTCAAAAGCACATAGAAGCATTTAAAACACATGTTTTTGTAGCCAAAATTGGAGTTTTAAATTCCGAATTATTCTTTATAATACAGTGGTGCCTCGTATAACGTAATCCGTTCCAAGTGCACGTCCGTTAAGTGAAAAGTCCGTTATACGAAACGCATTTTCCCATAGAAATACATGTTAAAACATATAATTCATTCCACAGCATAAAATAAAAACCATAAAAAAATGAAAATGGAGCAGTCACCAATTATGCAGGGTAGTCAGATGTTGTGAGGAGGTGGAGGAACACTTTTTTCAAACATTCATACACATACAGACGTTTTACACATTGCAGCAGATCTCTTTTTATTGTTTTTTAATAGGAGTCAGATTCAGGAGAGGCTACCAGAGCTTGCAGGGTCAACTCCTCTTGTTCCATCCTTTGTTTTTTGGCAGCTGGCTTCTTGAAAAACATGTCCAAGGTGGTCTGTTTCTCTCTCTTCTTCAACACCTGTCGGAAATGACGGGCAAGAATGTCATTGTAGAGATCATTGATCCTGTTGGCTTCAGCTCCGTTTGGATAATGAGTGTTGGTAAACTCCTGAACCCAGGGCCGGATGCAATAGTGTGCGAGGCCCGATTAATTTTTTTTTGCGGGGCCCCTCAAACTCTAAATAACAAAATTAATTAACAGTTAATTTACATATTGAAATATAGATTTTAAATATTTATTTAAAACAAAATCCAATTATAAAAATCAAAAGTCATGAACCATCAGGTAGACAAATTTCTACATTAAAAAACCTGTACCAAATATAAAAACAACTACATTTTATTGAATATAAACATACATAGATATGTTTTAGTATTTCTATATTTTCAGATGAATAGGCCTATAACTACATAAATTTTTGCCATGAAAAATTTTCTAATGTGTTGACTAATGAATAGAATTGAATTTTATTGAATATTAACCTATAAAGAGAGGTTTTATATGTTCCGAAGTTTTTGTTTTGTAAAATCTTCTAAAGTAGTATCAAAATCCAACTGGCTCGCTTCTTGACTCTCAGTTGACATGATCGACACGAACTTTTTAAGAAAAAATTTGTTGTTATATTTTTAATAATAATATAGCTAGATATTTATTTTTGTACTTGTACTATTATTAAATATATAAATTTTGATGTGCTGCGGGGCCCGATTGGCGCAAATCTCTCCAGTCGCCTCAAATCCGGCCCTGCCCGAACCTCTCCCCATTTGACAAGGAAGTTTTTGTCAACTTTCACTCCTTCTGATGATTTCTCGCTTTGTTCCAATTGAAATCACCTTTCTGTTTTTTTAGAAGCCATGATTTGCACAACACTTGAATAAATGTAAATAGCCTGCACTGAGGTGATGTACTGTACGTAATAAACAAGGGAGCAAGCCGAATCCCAACGGCAGCGCTGTACTTCAGATATACTAATAATATATTCTAATAATACTAATATATTATAAAAATAGCAAATTGTCATTGGCAACGGCAAAAGCGTGGAAACATCATTCGCACTTGTTCGAGTTACGTAACGGCCAAACAGAAAGTCCGTTGTTCGCAGCGTCTGTTATTCGAGGCGTACGTTATACGAGGTACTGTACTTCATAATTGTCTACTTAATGAAAGTTTTATAGTATTTCTTGTTGATTATATTTTGTTTTAAGTACAATTATTAGCATTTTTACTCTAAAAAATTATTTTAATAAATATCTTTACTTCTAATAATCATCAAATTTTTCCTGAAAATCTTTGTTTAAAAATATGATACGTCTTATATTCGAAACAATAAGGTAAAATCAAGACGTGCATTTATATAATAGACGAATGACTAAATTATTGATAAGTAAAAGACATACAATACAATAAGATATATTGATATCGTAGTTAATTATAATACTTAGAATTTACTACAAAGAAATAGAAGCAATTTGCTACTAGCCAAAAATATAAATATTTTTTGCTGTCTTCGTTTCCTCTTACATGTCGATTGGTTATATAATACACACAGATTTATTGCCTATATTGAATATTATTTATTTATTAAGGCGTCTGCTACTTTCATATTTTATAGACTTATTTTGCTTCTCATATTTAAAAAAGTTTTATTTTTATCTTCTTATTAAATTAAAAAAAACTCAATATTGATATTAAAAATATGTTTTATAGCTATTTAGTTGATATCATAGTCTGTGTTTATTTCATTTTAAATTTATATATTCCCAAAAGTAATCAATTATTATTTTATAATTTGTTTAAAAACTTCGAATCAGTTATCCGTAATGACGTTTTGAAGCTAATATCAGGTGTTGTTACGAGGAATCTACTGATGATATATAATAAAGTACTATACATATTTTATTAAAAACGTTCAAATAAATTTTTAATTTCCTATATTATGTGTATATTTTTCTCTTCCTCATCCTTCTCCTTCTGCACCTTTTTTTCATTTTCTTTTCCTCTTTCTTTTCCTTCTTCTTATCTTCATTTCCTCCTCCTCCTCCTCCTCCTTTCTCTTCTTCTCTTCATCCCATTTTTGTAAATCTCGTCTCCTCCATTTTTTGTCCTTTTTTCTTCACTTCCTCCTTTGCATCCCTCTTCTCCCTTTCTTCCTTGGTCTTTTCCTATTTTGAGGGTCAGCTCTGTGTCTTCCTTTTGTCTACGGTCACTTACATTATGAATATTATTCATTCAATTACGAGTATTTAATTTATGCTATTATGTCTTGAATAATTACTTTCCATTCAAATTAACATGTGATTTAAAGTTGTAATATAATAAATTCCTCATATTACGTTTACGATATTATATGTATTTTGTTTGTATGTTTTTCCATTCAATATTGCAATTACTACTGTCTTTCCAAGTTTTTTTCATAGTAAAACACAGAAAAATAGTAATAAAAATAATATAAAATTTATTTTTATAAATAAATAAAATAAAATAAATGATATTAAATGACTTTGATGTGTAAAAATTTAAATTAATTACCCATTTAATAGATTTACTATTGTCTTTCTATGAATACAGACAATAATAAATATATTACCTGAGTCATAAACACAAATTTAAAGCTTTTTAAAATTAGTTAATATCATTTATTTAAATTTATTTTATCATTTAAATATGTTTCTTACCATATTTAATTCTATTTAAATATTGCAAATAAAATTTGTGAAATTTTTTAAAATATATTTTAGACGCTCTTCCCGAATAAAAGTAGACAATTTTCTTATTTTTTTAATATTAATTTCGATAATTAATATGATAAATTGTCTTGATTCTCATGAAATCAAAGTCGTGTAATAATTTATTCATAGAAAATACATTTCGTAGAAAGTAAACATTATAATTGTCTTTAATCTTTTCTTTTTTCATTTTCTCTTTAATAATTTAATTTCAAAATAAATAAATATTTACGTAAATAAGACTTAAGCCATTTAAGAATTTGTTTATTNTATTTTTAATATACTTTTATTTATAATTATAAAAATATATAAACTGGAAGCCTTCATTAAACGATATTATACATAAAAAATTATATATTAGCAGTAAAATTCCTCAGGTTATTTTAATATTTTAGAACGTAGGAATATAACCTTAAATATAATAATATAAAAACTATTAACTTCAGTTTCATCAGAAAAATACCCTAGATTCACTATACAAGTTATCATAAAGTATATTTGATGAAAGTATATAAAAAACTGAATGAGTAAAAGGAACAAAAGCATTGTCAATTTATCATAAAAAAATTGTCTTGATAAAAACATAACGTTGACGGTTATTTGCCAAAATCGTAAATTTTATATGACCTTAAGACATTTGCTTCTTCATGCAGCTTCAAGTAAGTCGCCATAGAAAAGACTTACAGCATATAACTACTTCAAAGATATAAACGAAGCTGTTGTTGATATGATAAACTATTTACAGTTTCCTTCGGTGAAATTTTAATATTCTAGAAAAATTTTCCTGTTTATCAATAGCTATAATCGTAATTTTTTAAATACATTTGGAAGATTATGACTATTAATATTAGTTTTATAATTAACTAATTATAATTAGTTCTAGTTTATATAAATATCTTTTAATATTCTACTTAAGTTATAACGTTGACAGTTATTTACCAAAATCATAAATTTTAAGCACTAAATCATTAGTTAAAGTAACTTGAAGCTAAGAAGACAGAATATAAATACAGTTAAACTTCGATATATCGCTCTTTTGCTAGCGCCAATAGATACTTGTGAACGAATCTTCTCCATCCCTTCGGTATCCGAATGTGTCATGTACGATTTTATATTGTCATTGTTATCACTAAATAAGCGATGTTAGAACTTAAACTTGTGTGTAGACCTCATTATTACGTATAGTTATTATTTGAGGTTCTTCATTTTAACATCACACTCGATTTAGTGTTGCAAACAAATTGAGGTGTTAAAAATTATCTGTAATTCAAAGATATGAATGAAGAATTTGGATTAAAAAAAGAGTTTTACCAGATAAAATTATAGGCGTATTCTTAATTTCAAGCTTATTTTTACTCAATTCGCAGAGGGGTGGTGATCTTAAACAATGTTTTTTACGAGATCGAAACAATAGGGAATCTGAAAATGACATTGATAGACCATAATTCTTCTTTGGAGATTGATATATATGTCTGAATTACAAAAATAACTTAATATAAATTAAATAATAGGTCTATTTATTAATAGAAAATTAATAATAATAATAATAATAAATTTTTCAATTTTGTATGAAGTTTTTATAACGTAAAGACTAGACAGTTATTTAAATATTAGAAAAATGATATTATATCTCTTATCGATTGGTACAGATGATATTCATTTACTTAGATCGGTTATTTATATAATAATACTTGTTTTATAATCATATTATTTATGTATCAATAGTTAAACTTCGATACAGTGTCGTCATTCGCCCCTTTTGAAATTTGCATTAAATAAAACGTGGTGCTATACTGAAGTATTTCAAACAATAGGGATCATAAGTAGTAACGCGGTACAGTGATACACACAAGTTTGGATTCGATATAATGCCGTTTACTAGGGAAGTTTAATGATAACAATGCCGTTTGCGATGCAAAATTGTACATTTAGTAATTCATAAACACAGAAGGCTTCTCTATTTATGGAGAAGATACGTTCGTATTTGTTGATGCTATATCGAGATTTGATTATATATTAATATAATTTACATACCAGCTTATTTTAGTATTTAATTGAATTTTTTTTAAAAGATTTAAAAGATCACGAATTATTCAATTTTTAATTCAATTATTCATCTTAAATGTTTATAATTTGGATGATTCTTCTAGCTTAATATTATTTCTACAATGCAGAGTAACCCAAAAGTCTTTTAATCGAGGTATATTTTAATATTATTTTAAGAATTGTTAAAACCAATTTGAAACTCTGCTGTCATTATTCATGATTCATTGGGTTTATATGGTTTGTGACTCATTCAGTTGCTTTCATGCGATTGAAATACGAATAGTAATAGTAATATTTAAATCTTTTATAGAATAATTTTAAAAATAGATTGTGGTTAACTGACTTTTGAGCTCCCTGTAGCTTCTTCGTAGCTCTGAGAGGTGGATAGAATGTGAACAAGTCAAATATGTCGAGTCTGCTCCTCTCCGAAAGTCAAAAATATATGAATAAAATAAAATTAATGAAAATACATTTCACTATTTATTAAAATAAACTAATTTATATATTTTTAAATACGAAATATTGAATTTTGGGGCCCTTCTTTGTCTGGGCCCCAAAATTCCAGACGATTTTAATTGTTCTTAAAAATAATACTTAAATTTTTTATTGGTGTTTCTATGTTGTTGTGGATGGCTTTTTTGTTCTTTGGACATTTCCTGTGTAATAAAAAAAATAAAGAAAACATCCTATTTAACTAACTTTTGGACCATTCACTTTACTAGTATATACAAAGCCTAAATTAGCGAGATGGAATCTTATCTACATGGTAGTCACACATGTAAAGACCCACTTCTCTTCGAAAGCTGTAAAAATAAATGAACAAAATTAAGCAAATAAAAATAGATTTTTAAATTTTCGTATACTTTTTCTTTTTACAAAAAAAAACTAAATTTTGATGGCTAATCCCATCTCTATCTAAACCTGCTTGTATCAATAATAGCCTGTATTTTATACCATAAATATCTTAGAAAATATATTTTAAAATAAATTTAGATTCTAAAAAATGTATTATTAATAAAATTTATTATCTAAATTTTAATATTATCATAAAAACTATTACAGTTTTTTAATATTAATTATTCTTTAAAACTACTAAACCGATGAGTAATGATGATGTATACTGATGAATAATGATATAAATCCTAAATTAATATTGCATATCATTTAATTTTGTAAAAATATATTTAAAAAAATACATCAAATATTCAACTTCTAGATTTTTTCCGTGTCATATTTGATTTATGATTGATTATCGAATTTTGGAGATAACCTTGGAATGTGATTTACTGCCAGACACATTGAACAGAATCGCTTATACTGAATGAAACTGATGATATTCAGCCACTTATTTGCTCTTATTATTTTTATGACACTATCAAGCCTCATATATGTGAAAAGTACCCTTTAAATTTCATTAAATTACATAGAAATGATATGTAATTTCTTTTTAAAAAATAGCAAATGTAATTGAATTTTCTATAAATTTCTTGTTTGTTAGGTGAATAAGTATATAATTATATAAACTACAGTATTATATACATTATTTATTTTATTTTTATTGTCTAATTAATGCCAGAAAATTTGAAAGAATTGAAGTAGATAGTTCAATGCATCACTACTAGATGGAACCAGTAATCTGTTAAGTGTTAATAAAAGATGCAGAAATGATCTTAATTTTAATGTCTTCTTATAAATTATTATCCTAATTAAAAAATGGAAAATATGTTTAAAATGCCTTGAAAAATAATGAATTTTTAAAATTAAATTAAATATTTTATGCTAAAAATAAAAAAAGTTAAAATGTATTCAGTAACGAAAATATATAATACAAAAATGAAATTTTTGTTTTAGTTAAGAGCTTATCAACCTATAGTTCGCGGCCTCAAAAAGATTACGACATCTCTTCAGCGTACAAAAAGATTGAAAAGTAGTTCTAAATAGACTTTCAAATCAAGTAGAATCAATCGGAATTTTTAATTACTTTCACAAAAATTAAATACTATTTTATAAGACTATGTTAATATAATTTTTGTAATTTATTTATAAAGTCATTTGTGTCCATACAGAGAAGGAAATGAATCTTCAAAGCATCTTGATTGAAGAATTGGATTCAGCACATGTAAGTTTAAAATTTAATATTATGTTCTCTTGCTTATAAAATTTACATCTTTATACAAAATAAATATTACTTGTTTAGATTCAATATTCAATATTCTTATATTTATTTTTTGGTGTATTCTGGAGTGATTTTGTTATATGAAACATTAAGGGAAAATATAGATACAAAGCGATTCAAAAGTCAGTTAACTGTACTTGTTACATGTGAATTTAAATTGCAAACAGAATTTAGAATAACAAGTTTTTTTTATACAAAACTTGGTGTAACATGCTAAAAATGTCATTAAAATATTTGAATAAGAGAAATTTAGTTTACTCTGGTAAACTGACCAAAAGTAGAATGTCTCAAAAGTAGGTTTACAATGGTAAACTGACTTTTGGGGCATCCTAATCGTCTCTTCATTCAAAAATTGGAATCTTCGAATAAAATCATCTGAAGTTAAAAAGATACTAAATTTGTTTCAAGCAGAGGTCTGGGCCATTTTATCTTTTTTGGGCTTCTAATACATTAAAAAATAGCGTTAAAAACGTTTAATATTATTTTTAAGCAATAAAATTCAATCATAAAATAAAAGGTTTATCTTAATAAACAGAAATTACGATGAAACTAATCATTTGTAATAAATGTTTTTGATATGTTCATATATGTGATGCTCAGATTAAATGATCTTGCTGACCTTTCCATGATAGAGACTTTTTTCATAAATCCTGAAAAATTTATTTATTTGCATTAGTAAAACTATACTACAGTTAATTAAAACATCGTATAAATGTTTAATCACCTTGTTCAACCCTTCTCGATCCATTTTTGAACAAAGGTCTTCTTCAGTAATTTTCATTCCTTCCTTTGATTTGCTTTTATTATCCATTCCATCCTAACTATTTTTACAGTTTCATTCTCTATCTTCTAACTTGTCTTCTCCTTTTCTTCTAACATCGTAGTCTCCATTTTGTATGCAAAAGTTAAATTCTATTAACAAATTAAACAAATTTAACTGTCTTATTGAAACCAATATCGTTCTTATGTGATTTGCTATCCTTTTCAATATCTAAGAAATTGTCGATTAAATTCAAATTCAAATTTCATAATTATAAACATTCTAACTCATTCCAAATATGAAAATATCTCGAACCTTCCACGTTTGTTGTCTTACACTCCGAATCTCTTATCCTTTCATCAAATACTCCAAATTATTATATTTATGATTGTCTTAATTATCATCAAAACCTATATTTATGCAAATTCATTTAAAATTCATCTCATTTCATTAAAATAAAAAAAATAGTCGTGTTTAATGATAACCAATTATGTTCGTATACAGTCTAACTCATCTATTCTCCAACTGTCAACAGATCTTTTATAATTTTTAAATCTTTTTATCAATCTTAGAAAAGATCATTTTATCTTCTTCCTCTTGTTTTTCCTCACAGCATCCCAATATATTTTAGAATCTGCAATTATATGAATAATATTACATAATTCTTTTGTCTCAAAACTTTGCATTTAGTTTATAACTAAATTTTTACATCTTTTTATCAATCTTAGAAAAGATCATTTTATCTTCTTCCTCTTGTTTTTCCTCACAGCATCCCAATATATTTTAGAATGTGCAATTATATGAATAATATTACATAATTCTTTTGTCTCAAAACTTTGCATTTAGTTTATAACTAAATTTTTACGTTAATTAAGTGAAATTATATAATAACATTTTCCTTTTCTGTAATCTTTGTCTACAGGAAGCTGTTGAACGTTAATTAATTGACTGATAACCAAGATATTCTTTAGTTGTTATATATTAACAACAATATAAAACTTGAATTTATGTATTTTTCATATATTATAAAGACTGAACTCTTATTTTTAATTCTTAGTATTGGAATTTAATATAATATTTAAGTATTAAAACCTATTATTATATTATGTCTTCATGCTTACGAGGCTCGTAGCAGTAAATTTATATATTGTATTTATATAAATTTACTTTTATTTTATATTATATAAATATATGTTTTAAGAGGCCTCAAAATTATGCTTGAGCATAGTCTTTTAATGCAATTGATAAATAAGATGCCTTATTCAAGTTTTTGTTTGTTTGTTTGTTTTTGTTCAATCTTTCCATTTAAAGTTACTCCAATATGCTGAAGATGACAATTATAAATAACATATTCATTAATTCAGTTAATGTATTTATAATATTTTATTTTACATTTTAAATTATTTTTCTCAGACTTAGAGAGGGTCAATATGCAGGGCCGTACAGAACAGTTTTGGCACACGGGGCAAACCTCATATCTAGTGCCCATGATTCAATGTTGTTAATTACAAGGTTAAAATTCTACAGACTTATTTTGGAGCCTCAGGGACTGGAGCACATGCCCCTTTCCCCCCAGTTACTCCTCTGCCAACAAGGACATTTACTTAGGCCCCAGATACATCGATAATTTAATCTTACATATAAAAAAAATATAATGTTAACGTTATAAATCCGTTTTTTATTAGTTTTATTGACATATTTTTGTGGCTTTCAGAGAAAGTTGAGGCCTCGTCTCTCTTCTCTCTAATGTTTCACATAATGAAATTGCCATGGAAATCAAAATTACTCGAAACATTCTACTATATTACCTTAAATATTATCGGAATTTCATTAACACATACCTAATGATCCAAATTATGTACAGAGTAATAAATAGTTTAATTATTTAATACGGTGAAACCCGTGTAAACCAGAATCGCACGGTACTGAAGAATTTTTTCCGATTTGGAAAGTTTCCGTTTCGAACAGGTTTTAGTATTTTTAAAATCTATAAACTAGCCTATACCAGATCAATGTAACATAGTATAGTAAAATTACTATTACATACATTAAAATACTTATTAGTATCCAAATTAACTCAAGATAATTCCAACTGTAGATGGAAGTGCTCTAATGCAAGAACTATTCTTAGAAAATTTACAAAAAAATTCTCAAAGGTGAGAAAATATTAAAAATGTCGTTACATCTTGTTCTTTTTCACACTCAAGAAATAACGGTCTCACGGCGAAGTCGACTTTTCTCTAGAGGCTTTTCTAAATAAACTCTAAAGATCGACTCCTCCGCGAGACCGATATTTCTTTGGATGTGAAAAAGAACAAGATGTAACGACATTTTTAATATAATATTTTCTCTCCCTTTTGAGAATTTTCTGTAAATTTTTTCTAAGTGTAAACGTATTGTCCTGGTCGTTTTATCAAATAAAAACTATTCAATCGCAAAAAGTTCTCTTCGTGCTAATTATTCGAATACTTCTTGAATGCGGTCTTATTAGCTCATACAACAAAGAACAAGACAATTCGAGTACCAACAACTACCGTCTCTCTCATTATAATAATACAGAGACAAAGATATTTTGTGATCTAACTTCTCGAGGAATTTTAATGTTTTAATTAATTGTTAACTTCAATTTCTGTAATTATCAGCATGTTAATCAACTTGTTTTCGGATACTCGGGTACTAGTTAGTTACTGAATGCTCTGTACAAGGCAAATTGGCAGCACTGTGTTACCTTATCTCATTGTTTTCGTAAATTAATTGTTTGTTCTCGAGAACTCGATTCCCAGTTCGTCCAGACTCGAACCCGGATCCCCAAATCGACAGATCGCCGCCTTAAACGTTCGGCCATCAGTTATCGAACTTTATTAAAGTTAAGTTTCGTTCTCCTTTCCCAAAACACTTTTCATTTCCGCATTGGCCAGGTTACCGGCTTATAGTAAAATTTAAAATAGAAAACGTTCCATCCGAGGAACTTTTCTCCATTTAGATGGGTTTTCATTTTATTCTGGTTCCATTTTTGATATATTTTACTTTATTTAAACAATAAAAATACGTGATTTATATTAATTTTCTTTTACAAAATTTAAATTTCTAAATTAATTTAATTAATATAAATTTTTTACAATTCTACAATACAGAGTGGCCCAAAAGTCAGTTAACCGTTATAAACCTAAACTGACATATTATTCAAATAATTAAATACTTAAATACTCACAGTTTTTATCATATTTTTATCAATTTTGTATAAGAAACAGAACACGATTTAAGATTTTATATTCGAAGCATACCAAATATAGTTAACTGACTTCTGAACCATCCTATATATTTAGACTTTTTATTGCAGTTTGAAAAGAAATATTTAGGATATTGCTTATAGTATAAATACTATATTTAAAAAATATATAACATAAAGTAAATTTTATATATTTATAAGGAATATTTTCAAATTTTAATGCAGATAAATAATTTTAAAAATTTAATTTTTTAGATTATTATATGTACTAAATATCAAAAAATTTATTATTATTATATAATAGAAACATTTATAAATAAATATTTTAAATGTAAACTTATTATTATAATCTAAAAGATATGAATTGAGGCCCTAATTAGTCACAAATAGATCTCCTCATCCACTTCAAAAGTCAAAAATATATAAACAAAATTAATAAAGTAAATAAGCACAAAATTTTCACCTTTAATACTGTTAAAAAATATGTAATAAAGTAAATTTTATATTTTTTTAAAGAAATTTTTGATACTTAATACATGAAATAACTTGCAAAATTGAATATTTTAAGTCATTATCATTATAAGAGACTTTTCAGGTTATATACATTAAATATAAGAGAAATTGTTTATAATATATAATATAATTGTTTATAATATTTATATA
>NW_019384367.1:850876-891539 GCF_000671375.1 Centruroides sculpturatus | reverse complement strand
GTTGCAGTCAAACCAGTTTTTAGTTAGGATGCGTTTTAACTAGTTAAAACTAGTTTATACTGGATGTCTTTGTTAAAACTCGTTTTGTCTAGTTAAAACTTAGATTTACTGCTAGTCAAAAATGAATTTGAGTTAAAACTAGTTTTAACTAGACAAAACGGGTTTTAACAAAGACATTCAGTATAAACTAGTTTCAACTAGTTAAAACGCGTTCTAACTAAAAACGGGTTTTGACTGTAACATATATATTATTATTGGATAGAGGAGAGGAGCCTCTTAAATGTTATTGCTTAAGTCCATAGTAAATCTATATCCAGCCTTTCTGGGTCTTTTTATCATTGATTTTAAATTTATTTACTAAACATAACATGATTTATTAAATAACTTTATTAATATTTAACAAAAAATTATTCAATTATTTAAAAAAATAATTTATTTCAGAATTATTTACTTTTTAATATCATATAAATAAGTAAAATAAGCAAAAAAGAGGAAATTAAAATCAAAATTTTTTCTAAAAATAAACATAAAATGAAATAAAATATTAACTTAATATTGAATTTTTACTTTATTATAAAATATAAATACTTTTAAAAATAATAATATTTTGTAAAATTATATTGAGAAATCTAGCATTGAAACATCGCATAAAATTGCAGTAATAATTAAGAATTTAGTGTTATAATTTAATAATAATAATAATAATGATGATGATGCCAAAAAGCGATTATACAGAGCAAAATATTTTGTTTTGGCAGGTTTTCGTTTATAGATTATATTTTTATTTGGCACTTGGTTTCCAATAAGTCTTCGGTTTCGCACTAGACAGGTTTCCGGTTTATAATAATATTTTACATAGAAAATCGTTCCAAATTCCGAGATTTACTATCCATTTTGTCACATATCCTGTTTTATAGAGAGGTTTTGTTTTTATTAACAACTCTTCTAGAAAGTTGAGGTGAAATAGGGACGTTGCATCATCGCGGTTGCTTTCCAGACAATGAAAATAGAATCTAAACAAAGGAAAAAATGATAAACTGTAATTCTCGAATCAAGAAATCGATCGTATCCGTGCCCACAAGTTTCATTATTAATTATGCCTTTAAATTACGCGACCAATTGCATAACATAAGTCGAGTAAAGCGGTATTTTTTGGCCGTTATATCGAAAATTTTCACATTATTCAGGTTATTTACAATTCTGTATCGAAAATTCCGCTTTACTCAGGTTTTATACAATTGATTTCTTAAAACACTTATCTTTCCGCGTTAGACAGATTTCCAACATATAATAGTACTGTATTATAAGGTAATTGAGGTAAATTTGTCAAAGAATGATTGGTTTATGGTAAATATATAGGAAATAATATGTGAAGCACTTCCGCCTGGTTTTCACCCGGTATGCGATAAACATGGCCACGTGTAAGTTTAAACGTAATCACATCAGCCAAGTTTAACAGAAAAAACTAATTAACTGAAGTGTTTAGAAACTAGAACAACTTCTAATAACTTAAGTTTTATATTCGAAAAAAAACAAGGGCATTGTTTATTCAAACTACCTTTTATTTAATCTGAAAAGAAACAAATCAGTGAAATATGAGCATTAATATCTTAAATTATTCCAGAATCTTTTTGAACAAGACAAAATTGGTAAGTTACAATGAAATCGGGGATCTACTTCTTTCACGAGTTCTTTTTTATTTTTAAAATTAACTTATTACAAACTGTCCTTGTACACGAAATTTCCATAAAATCCACATCGCCGCTTTCGCGATTCCATATACTGCCAGTTAAACTAAACTAGACCTGGTTTGTCTAAAAGTGTATTGTCAGGTCAATCTGAATCCATTCAACCAACTGTACACACAATTATCGTAAACATTTCCAGAATTTAAGAGTCAGGCGATGTTTATTCTGGCTCCTGAAGCATTAAGTAACCCAAATTACATAATGACATAGTCGTTACCTCACATTTGGAGCTTTTCTGTTTAGTTTTCGGTTTAATGAAAATGGTTTCTTCTTCAGCAAAATAACAATGGTGGTTTTTTCAGATTTAGTGTGAAATATTTGCATGTAACTTATTGGTGCTTGTTAATTGAAGAGCTATTGATAGGGCTGCTGAGATGTAATATAGAAAGTGCATATAATGCATTAACTTTCTATAATATTACTGTATACAAAAGCATGTTGACTCCAGACTATTAGATTTTACCTCAATCATCTTACAATATCAAACCATTCTGTTCCGAGATTTGTTTTCCGTTTTGTAGAGGGTCCATTTACGGAAGGTTTACTCTTATAATAAAACTTAATTTAAATATTAAATTCTGGTAAATTTTCTTAAAAATATTAAAATTTCTTTAATAGATTTTGATGAATATACATCTAATTACTTCCTGTTTGTCTGTCCAGATGTTACCATGTATTATTACATATTATTTATTAAACTAATAGTTTCAAGTTTTCTATACTTTTGGTTTTTTAAGGAATTTTACATAATAACTGCTCTTAAATCTTTTAATTTTATTATTTCGTGCAAAACTTTCGACAGAATTGCGTACTTGATTATTTTAATTAAATGCATTTAATGTAGGAAAGTAAAGAATTTAATAAGGGTTTTTTTTTAATGGAAATTCTTGTAATAAAATTCAAGATTGTTCTAAGATAAATTTCCTTTTAACTGTTATTTTAAATGTATAATATTCCCCAAAGAATCCTTCGTATAAATCTTCCATGCAGAAGTTCAAAAATAAGATTTTAAATGTTAATTATTATTAAATATCTTATTAATAATTAAAATTAAATGAAACTTTGTTATATGTTAAAATGTTCTTAAATGTACAGTCGAAACTTAATTTATTCGGCTCTGAAATTAGCAATAAATCGAGTGTGGTGCTAAACCGAAGTACTGTACTATACATAGTTATTACTTTAGAAAGTAATAACTATGTATAGTACAGTAATATTATTGAAAGATGCTTATGTTTAGTGCCGTACTCCATTTAGTGAAATATTCGATTTAACGTCATTATATTTAGATCTGCACACAAATTTGAAACTTATGGTGATAATAATGTGATTTGTAATTGCAAATACCCTATTGATTTTCTATTTAATTTATTGATCTATTTGTTTAATATTTACGGAAAGATTTGTTCATTGGAGCTTTAGAGGTGGCATTATTTAGAAAGACGTTATATCGAAGTTTCTTTATTCAATTGCAAAAAATAACTTTAAAAAATCAAAAATTTTATGTTGTTTTGTATTTAATATTGTAATTTCTTTTAAAAGATAGAAAATTCTCTTTAAATTATATGTTTAAAATTAATTTATAAGCTAAGGACAATAAATTCCTTTATTGATGTAAACTGTTTTTAGCTTTAATTCTTCTGTTTTGTAAACATATCTTAAAATTTTCTTAATTATAATGGGAGAAAGTATAGAATTAAATATTAAATACTGCTATTTATTTCTTTAATGTCAATTTATTTTAATCAAACATAAAACATTGATTTTCAATAGATAAAATTTCAATCAACGCTGTAAATGTTATAGAAGTGTATAATCACATCCAAAAATTAACCTGCTAAATTAAAGATTCTTTCAGTAAGTGATGAAAAACCTCTGACTTTATTCGTATATTTTTATGAATAAAACCAATAAAACAAAGATTGAATGAGGTCTTATATTTGTGAATGTCTCTTGCCTCATCTCACCACTCTCAGTCTTATATTTACAAAAATTAAATTTTGAGTTAAATTCAAAAGTTTGATAGAAACATTAAAATTTAGAGTTGATACAAATTTATGTATTTATTCCCCTTTTATATATTCTAATTTCTACGTAAATTTTTACGTTTTATTATATATTTTTAATGTTTATTTTATAAGATAATTATTTGTTTTCTTTAGTTAATTGGTTAAAACATTATTTATGATTTAGTCAGAAAGTAATTATAATTCGACAGACTTTTATTACGTTTAGTTGTGTCACAGATTTTTTATCTCCTCGTCCTGATTTACTTACTTACATTTAAATTTTTATGAGTTTTCTGTCTTATTTACTTATTCTTTTATCTAGAAACCATTTATTAAACTGCATTTATTCGTATACATTATTACAAAAATATATATATATATTTATAATAAATGACCATTTTTAACGGCCAGAAGGTATGATTAATTAACTAATTAATTAAATTAGGATATAAATAATAGAAAATAAATAAAAATTGTATATAGATAATGAAAACAGATGGATTTTCATGCGGACTAATTAAAAAATATTGAAATAAATTTATTAGTTTTAAAATTATACTCTCTCTTCCTTTAGAAGCAATCTCCGTTGATGACTACAGATCTTCACTCACTCCTGTCCTTACTTATTCTTGTGTATCGAATATTTTGTGTTTTTCTGTCAATTTCTTGATATATCTTGGGATAAGAAACTTTCCCTGAAAATTTGATAAGATTATAAAAGGTTATTCAAAGGCTCTATACAAAACAGACTCCCGAAAAGACGAAGTTGTAATGCATGTGCATGCATAACGTCAAACGAGTTAACACGAGTTTGCATGAGCGAGGGGGACGTGAACATTCAATGAATGGTACCAACGTATATCGTATTCTTCGTCTTATAAGTGACAGCACGATAGAATGATACCTTTAATTATATATGGAGACTTTTCAATCACTCTGTTTATATCGTTTATTGTTAGACAAGAATGAAATAAAAATAAAGGATATCCCGTTAAAGTAAATTTTCTGTATTGAATTATTATTTCAACCGGTTATACATAAATACAGTGACCTCTATTATTTTACGGTGGCGATTTTAGGTATCTCAGACTACATAAGGTAATGCATTTCAGTATTCGGAATCCAATGCCCAGCGAGGATTTGAACTTTAACTTATGTTTATGTAATATAACACGAAGTAAAGAGGTACCTGTACATTACATAAACTTATGTTTATGTAATGTACCTCTTTGTACATTGTACTGTACATTACATAAGAGTGTAATGTACAGTACCTCTTTGTACTTTGTACATTACATAAGAGGTACATTGTACCTCTTATGTAATGGAAGTAAAGAGGTACTGTACATTACATTAACTTATGTTTATGTAATGTACAGTACCTCTTTACTTCCTTTAAAAGTATCAATTGCTCTTCCAGTCCGATTGTTTTGTTAATACCTAATATGACAATTTATTAACTAGTTATTTAATCGACATTTATTTTTATATTTGAACATGAAGTATTTTCGTTTACTATTCTAAAATTAAACAGTTTTTTAAATTAATTAAAATTAATACAAATGTCCAAATTCTAAGGAAGTTTGCATTATGTATAAAATCGTGTATAGATCTTTATTTATTAATGGCAATTATTGTTACAAGACCATAGAAATGCATTACGAGTTGCTACAAATTCCTCATTAGTCTACATCTAAGCTACATTTATAATAATTTTGTATATTATATTATAAAAAATTAATAAGATTTAAAATATTTATACTAAGTTTTATTAAATTTTTACTAAAATTTGTCTATTCTGTAGAAACTTCTTTAAAATTTGGGCATTATTCAATTTTAAAAATTTATTTTTATATTTACAAATATAATATTTGCAATTTTATATTAAAACAAATTATTATAGAATAATTTTATTAAAATTAAACATAAAATTTTTAAATGTAAACATTAGTTCACTCTTAATATAATGTTAAAAATCGATTGCAGTGATACGTTTATGTGTAAATATATAACAGGAAGAGAAATATAATCTCTATGTTTTGAGGTGTAGCATAATATATAATTCTTAGAAGAGCAGATAGATATAAGATAGCATAAAAACTTTTCTAAATGAAGTTTCTTGATTGCGACATTCCACAAATAGTTAGGACATTTAATAAATGATAAAGGTGCATACCATTGTTTTGGCTGTGAGTGAACAATGTAATGATAGATGTGTTAGAAATTAGGACTGAGCTGGTTTTTCCTTTCAATCAAAATGACTAATCTCTTCATTCACACACATTAGTTCTCGTTTTTAACTAATCAGTGATGAAAATTGGCATTATTTTTAGTGTCGTAGGTGCACCCAGGAGGCTCGAGCCTGGGCAAAATACATATTGAGGACCTATAGCAAATTAAATTATATTAAAGTAAAGAAGTTAAACGAAAAAACATTTTATAAGGGTTCTACTTCCTTGGGCTCAGGGCAATTTGCCCATTTTGCTTCCTTTGGTGCGTCATGATTACATGACTTAAAAATCCTTTACACAAAAATGTTCCGATAAAAACATAGAACAATATTAGTTAAATTAAATGTAAGTATATTAAAATGTGTAATGTTATTTATGCAATTTTAATACGGATTCCTTTTTATTATTAAGTTGATTTGTGTGTATATATCGATATATATATTGAATAAATATATTTATGCATCAGTTCAATAATATAAAAGAATTTCGTGACGTTTTCATAGAAACAGATACTTGTAAGTATTCGATATTTTTGATAGAATAAAAAAATTTAAATGAAGTGAACATGTTGTGAAAGGTGAGAACCGGAGTATTAAACTAAATACTTCAATATGAAGAAAAACTGAAGACATTCTCAGTGAAAAATTAAAAACTCCACTACGTGTGAAAAAATAAGAACGCAACAGAAGCATGAAGGAAGTAAACAGAAATAGGATCTATATATTAATATGCATAGATCTTATTGGACTGCAATTTAAAAAAATTGTAGGCCTATAAATTCCCGCTGTCGTCGGTCCGTCTGTCTGTCTTTCCTTAATCTCGAGAAGGGAGTTAGATAGACAAAAGACGAAATCGAAACCTTGGCAGCAGGAGGCCCCGATTAACTATATACGAACTTCCGATGCAGATCGAAAGTCACGTTATTTCAATTCAAAGGTGTTAGATAAATGACCAGCACGACTCTATTGTTAAAGGAAAAGTATAATGTACAGGGGCAAGCCATTACTAATTTGAGGTAGAGAGCATATGTTTTAAGTTAAATAAATTAAAAATATGATTAAAAATTGCAGCTTAGCATTGTGATCGTGTTTTAAGATGAAGAGTTTTCAAAATTTTGTTGACGGTTGTTATTTTAAATGAAGTAAAACTTTGACGAATATTCATCTTTTAAGTGAAATATGTGATGATATGTTTTCATTCTACATCATTATCATTGCCTTTTTCCTCTTTTTTTATTATAGAAGAAGCCTGTTATGATTAGAAATGTGTCATTCTACATAGTATCTTTACATTTTTTTCTTGATCTTCCCAGTGATTTTTCTCATAATATTTTATGTATAATATATATTTATAGGGCCTATATAAAATATTATATACATATTTCTTTGTATATATTATATTTTGATATTAAAGAAGAAGAGACTACTAGGAAAATTAAGGAAAAGATATAAAGGGAGTATACAGGTTTTTTCTACAGCATGAAAGAGGAAGATGATATAATATTAAAAAAGGAAAACATAACTTATTATCACATATAGGAATATATGTAGGCATATAGAATTTTTAATTTCTAAAATTTTTTATATGATATTTAAATACTATGAAAGATTTATGCTTTACTTATAGTTGTTATGCTATTCATTTACTTGTGTCAGTTCCATGATGTAATAGGAATCTCTTCCTTCGAATATTCTTTCTTTAAATTGAAATGATCCATTAGGATTTGTTACGTTTTTGACAGGAACTGTTGAATTTGTATTCGATCGACTTTACGACGAAGATAGACTAGACGTTTCGTGTTGGTCTAAGCATTCGATCCATGTCTTATGACTAAAAACAGTGAAATTTTCTTTATTTTAATGCTATTATATCGGGAGTAATTAAAAATATTAGATTATTTACATGTTTCAAATGTATAAGAATCTGATTAAAAATTTAAATTAAGAAATTTTTTTCTTTCCTTTGTTCTTGTAATATATAATTTATTTGTTTGATTTGATGCACATAAATTACGAAGGATAACACGCAGCTGTTCAACACCAGTTTTAACGATTCTTAAAATACAGTAATATCTCGACATAGCGTCATTCTAAATAATGTCACCCTTGTAAAATGCCAATGAACGGATCTTCCACATGAATATTAAATAGAAAAAGAACTCTTCTGTATTGCTAAATGTACAAGTTTGCATTATAAATGAAATTGTTATCGTTAAATTACGTAATTTTCGAACTCTTAAACTGAAATTTGTACAGTGTATATAATTTTTATTGATTGAGGTATTTCAATTTAGAGTAGAATTTGATTTAGTACAACTTTAGAGGCGAACAGTGGCGCTAAATCGAAGTTTTGCGTTATCTTAAAAATATATATCGGTTAACTGATTTTTGGGTCACCCTACATTTTACAACCTTACGAGTCGTAGTGTGTTTAGCATATGGACCTTAAAGTGTAGCTTGTTTTGAAGACGGAGCGAAGTCAATCTAAGTTATAACTTATTTAGTTTGCCTAATCCATAACTTGTTTTGGCCTAATCCATAACTTGTTTTGAGGATATAGAGAGAGAAGGCTCTTGTAGCTTGTAGCCATAGTTTATAACTAATTTAGCTTACGAAGTCATATGCTTCAGCTTATTTTAAGGAATTAAACAACTTCCTTGTATCATATAGCACTAAATTGTTTGTGTCTACTAATTAATTTTTTACATATTTTCTCTCTCAAGTTATAAACAATAAATATTTCATTACAGATAAAATCATTTTATTAAATCAATTTAAAAATTACTTTTAGATCTTATCATTACTAAAATAAAGATATTACTTATTAATTATTAACTTTACAAAACTTTTCTAGTTTAATAGACATATGACAGACTTTAATTGCGTTTTTGACCTTCTCTGTTAAATTCATCTTTATAAACTTTTACATTTTCAAAGGAATTTCAAAAGCAAAAGAGAAGCAGACAGATGAGCAGACGTCGATCTAATTTTGGAGCGAAGGTGGGTGACCTTAAACGCCTTCCAAAATTCAATGAATCAGTTTTATAAGGAAAAATAATAATAATAAAAAAATGTACGCTATTTAAAAGCATTTTTTAATTTTTTTTCTGGCTTGTGTGGATAAAAATGAAAATTGCATCATCATTAGAGATATGGATGACCTTAGACGTGTTCCAAAATCTGAATAATTAATTTAAATTAAAAAGTAAATAATAAAACATTTAAAATGGGAAATATATACTGTACTGCAAAAATTATACTATTATTATTATTATTATTATTTTACGATTTATGTTAATAAAAATTGAATAACATCGTCACAGAAATTGGAAATCGACCCTAAACCTCATACAAAATTTTAAAAAATTAATTAAAATATAATAAGAAAAACATTTGAAAAGGAATTTTTAAACTAATTTTAATTAATTATTTTTTCAGGTTTATGTTGATTAAAATGGAATTTCATCATTTAGATGATGAAAATCGAAAAAATTAATTTTAAAAAAATATATTAATAATTGTAAATAGTTAAACGTTTAAAATGAAAAATGCTACAAGAAAATATTTTATTATTATTATTATTATTATTATTTCAGTTTTATGTCGATAAAAATAGAATTGCATCATAGAGGTATTCTGCATCCTATTTGTCATGTGATGTCCAAAAGACGATCCGAGTTGTTATTTAGGAGTAAAAAGTCCATGTTGAAGCAACTGGATTTTGGTGATAACCAGTTGAGTAAACAGTGAATCGATGACTAGAGGATGTGAAAGTGGAATCTATAGGGAAAGAGAACATAAAATATTATTCCCTTAAGTATAATTAAAAGAGAAAAGCTATACTTAAAGAGATCGTTATTATTTAAAATATTAAACCTTGATAAATTTGATAATGAATCGCATTTTTTATATTATTATTATTAATTCTTTTAATTTACAAATTATAAATATAATTGATTTTTTATACCTTAATTTTGCCATCAATTTAACTATTTCTAAAATAAAAATATTGATTTAAGTGTACATTTAAGAAGGAATAATTTAATAATAAAGCAAATGAAACGAAAATTACGTTTAAATTTTATTAAGAAGGGAGGGGAAACATTTTATTTCTTAAATTTTTATATAATTTATAAGAAAATGATCGCTTAAAAATTAAATTCTAACCAATTTAAAAATTGATTACGCTTAATTATGATAATTGATTTGTATCAAAGTCTTGAATTTTATTTTAATTCTTTACATGACAGAATGGATTTAGCAAGAAACGTTATTAAACCTTCAATATCACAACTTCTTAGCCTATAATTTCACTTAATTGAGTTGTTAACAGAAAATTCCTTTTTTCTAAATTATTAATTCTATACTTTAACTTATTTGCTATAGTTTTAAAAAAATCACTTCTAACTCCATAATTGATTTAGTTATTAAAGTATAAGTAAATGTCATTTTAATAAAGAAAAAAATGTATTCAGATAGCAAATTATTTTAGAAGTGTTTTAATATTTCCGTTGTCATTGGTAAACCAACTGTGACGTTTTAATTTTGGAAATCAAGCGATAGAAAAACAAGGAAGCGTGCAAGATAACAAGATGTCTGAAGAGATTACTGTTTGAAAGACCGAGTTACATCGATACAATCTGTCACCAAGAGCAGGTCGAAGTCTTCTCTTCTTCTCCCCCATTTTTTTGTTATTTGATGGCATCAGATGAGTGTACCCAACATTTTAAAGCGAATCCAAACAAACTTTGAGTACCCTTTTTTCTTATAGCTTATGATTTTTTTAAAGTATTCAATTAAAAGTTTTTTAATATACTTTGACCTTATAGAAAAATCAATACTTATGTTATAATAAGGAAAATACTGCTTAAGTTTTTATTCTTTTCTTTGTGAATATTCAAACTTTGATTTCACAATTTGATTTTTGAGTGCTGAAGAAAGATAAAAAAATTTGAAGTCAAACTATAGTTAAATAAAGTTATGATTGAATATTTTCTTTATAACGTTTTTTTTAAATTTAAATAAAATTAAAGAATTATTTTAAAATCTCTTTTAATAGATGAAGACGAGGATGAGTTTTAAAGATGAGGATGCTGACGTGTAAATCAATAGAATAACATAAGAATCTTAAAATACTATAAGTAATTTATGTGTTTTTATATATAAAAATATAAAAAATCATGGCTTTTCTATACACATTTATTAATTCAAATCATAAACTGAATTGAATATTGATCAATAAATGATCAATATTCAATTGATCAATAAATGATCCATAGAATAATATTTACGGATGCTCGTATATGTAGTAAAATATGTTTCCTCATTAATTTTATCGGCAGGTTTCCAAGTAATTCAAATCCAGCATATCTCTAGGAGAATCCGGGATCGATTCCCGTTAATCTTCATTCTTCACCTCTCCAGTCAAGCTAAACAAACGATGGTTTAGTCAAACGGTAGAAATTTCAACATGCCTGCTGTGATATAACTCATTAAGCCGTTTACAAACCATAAAATCTAACTTATTAATTTCATATACGTGAGATAAAGAATAAAANGGTTAACTGATTTTTGGGTCACCCTACATTTTACAACCTTACGAGTCGTAATGTGTTTAGCATATGGACCTTAAAGTGTAGCTTGTTTTGAAGACGGAGCGAAGTCAATCTAAGTTATAACTTATTTAGTTTGCCTAATCCATAACTTGTTTTGGCCTAATCCATAACTTGTTTTGAGGATATAGAGAGAGAAGGCTCTTGTAGCTTGTAGCCATAGTTTATAACTAATTTAGCTTACGAAGTCATATGCTTCAGCTTATTTTAAGGAATTAAACAACTTCCTTGTATCATATAGCACTAAATTGTTTGTGTCTACTAATTAATTTTTTACATATTTTCTCTCTCAAGTTATAAACAATAAATATTTCATTACAGATAAAATCATTTTATTAAATCAATTTAAAAATTACTTTTAGATCTTATCATTACTAAAATAAAGATATTACTTATTAATTATTAACTTTACAAAACTTTTCTAGTTTAATAGACATATGACAGACTTTAATTGCGTTTTTGACCTTCTCTGTTAAATTCATCTTTATAAACTTTTACATTTTCAAAGGAATTTCAAAAGCAAAAGAGAAGCAGACAGATGAGCAGACGTCGATCTAATTTTGGAGCGAAGGTGGGTGACCTTAAACGCCTTCCAAAATTCAATGAATCAGTTTTATAAGGAAAAATAATAATAATAAAAAAATGTACGCTATTTAAAAGCATTTTTTAATTTTTTTTCTGGCTTGTGTGGATAAAAATGAAAATTGCATCATCATTAGAGATATGGATGACCTTAGACGTGTTCCAAAATCTGAATAATTAATTTAAATTAAAAAGTAAATAATAAAACATTTAAAATGGGAAATATATACTGTACTGCAAAAATTATACTATTATTATTATTATTATTATTTTACGATTTATGTTAATAAAAATTGAATAACATCGTCACAGAAATTGGAAATCGACCCTAAACCTCATACAAAATTTTAAAAAATTAATTAAAATATAATAAGAAAAACATTTGAAAAGGAATTTTTAAACTAATTTTAATTAATTATTTTTTCAGGTTTATGTTGATTAAAATGGAATTTCATCATTTAGATGATGAAAATCGAAAAAATTAATTTTAAAAAAATATATTAATAATTGTAAATAGTTAAACGTTTAAAATGAAAAATGCTACAAGAAAATATTTTATTATTATTATTATTATTATTATTTCAGTTTTATGTCGATAAAAATAGAATTGCATCATAGAGGTATTCTGCATCCTATTTGTCATGTGATGTCCAAAAGACGATCCGAGTTGTTATTTAGGAGTAAAAAGTCCATGTTGAAGCAACTGGATTTTGGTGATAACCAGTTGAGTAAACAGTGAATCGATGACTAGAGGATGTGAAAGTGGAATCTATAGGGAAAGAGAACATAAAATATTATTCCCTTAAGTATAATTAAAAGAGAAAAGCTATACTTAAAGAGATCGTTATTATTTAAAATATTAAACCTTGATAAATTTGATAATGAATCGCATTTTTTATATTATTATTATTAATTCTTTTAATTTACAAATTATAAATATAATTGATTTTTTATACCTTAATTTTGCCATCAATTTAACTATTTCTAAAATAAAAATATTGATTTAAGTGTACATTTAAGAAGGAATAATTTAATAATAAAGCAAATGAAACGAAAATTACGTTTAAATTTTATTAAGAAGGGAGGGGAAACATTTTATTTCTTAAATTTTTATATAATTTATAATAAAATGATCGCTTAAAAATTAAATTCTAACCAATTTAAAAATTGATTACGCTTAATTATGATAATTGATTTGTATCAAAGTCTTGAATTTTATTTTAATTCTTTACATGACAGAATGGATTTAGCAAGAAACGTTATTAAACCTTCAATATCACAACTTCTTAGCCTATAATTTCACTTAATTGAGTTGTTAACAGAAAATTCCTTTTTTCTAAATTATTAATTCTATACTTTAACTTATTTGCTATAGTTTTAAAAAAATCACTTCTAACTCCATAATTGATTTAGTTATTAAAGTATAAGTAAATGTCATTTTAATAAAGAAAAAAATGTATTCAGATAGCAAATTATTTTAGAAGTGTTTTAATATTTCCGTTGTCATTGGTAAACCAACTGTGACGTTTTAATTTTGGAAATCAAGCGATAGAAAAACAAGGAAGCGTGCAAGATAACAAGATGTCTGAAGAGATTACTGTTTGAAAGACCGAGTTACATCGATACAATCTGTCACCAAGAGCAGGTCGAAGTCTTCTCTTCTTCTCCCCCATTTTTTTGTTATTTGATGGCATCAGATGAGTGTACCCAACATTTTAAAGCGAATCCAAACAAACTTTGAGTACCCTTTTTTCTTATAGCTTATGATTTTTTTAAAGTATTCAATTAAAAGTTTTTTAATATACTTTGACCTTATAGAAAAATCAATACTTATGTTATAATAAGGAAAATACTGCTTAAGTTTTTATTCTTTTCTTTGTGAATATTCAAACTTTGATTTCACAATTTGATTTTTGAGTGCTGAAGAAAGATAAAAAAATTTGAAGTCAAACTATAGTTAAATAAAGTTATGATTGAATATTTTCTTTATAACGTTTTTTTTAAATTTAAATAAAATTAAAGAATTATTTTAAAATCTCTTTTAATAGATGAAGACGAGGATGAGTTTTAAAGATGAGGATGCTGACGTGTAAATCAATAGAATAACATAAGAATCTTAAAATACTATAAGTAATTTATGTGTTTTTATATATAAAAATATAAAAAATCATGGCTTTTCTATACACATTTATTAATTCAAATCATAAACTGAATTGAATATTGATCAATAAATGATCAATATTCAATTGATCAATAAATGATCCATAGAATAATATTTACGGATGCTCGTATATGTAGTAAAATATGTTTCCTCATTAATTTTATCGGCAGGTTTCCAAGTAATTCAAATCCAGCATATCTCTAGGAGAATCCGGGATCGATTCCCGTTAATCTTCATTCTTCACCTCTCCAGTCAAGCTAAACAAACGATGGTTTAGTCAGACGGTAGAAATTTCAACATGCCTGCTGTGATATAACTCATTAAGCCGTTTACAAACCATAAAATCTAACTTATTAATTTCATATACGTGAGATAAAGAATAAAATTAATTTTTAATAGATTTTAAAAAACAATTTTTATTGTATTTTTGAATTTAAAAATAACTTCTATTCTCGTTGAGTTAGCAAAGATTTCATACATTTTTCTATTAAAAAACTGTATTAAATATAAAATAAGATTCTAAATGCTGCAGCTTCAATTTAAAAAATATATAAAATATATGAAATTTTGAATTCAAAATTTAATAATATAGCTACAATATATTCTTCATTATTTAAATTTAAGACACGTTCTCTCATTTCAACAGAAATTTTAAAAGTAAATGTAATGTATAACAATTTATTAGAGTAAAAATGTTCATAATGTATTTAAAATAAAGTATAATTAAGTAAAATATAAGTAGAAATATGTAAAAGTTTCATCACAGAGAATACCACGAATTGAAGATGGTTACTCATGTTAAAAAAGTATTTTCAGAAAAAAAAATAGACGATAATTAGAAAATCATCTTAAAATAATTTATTAAAGAGTAAAACGTATATAAAATATAATATAATTATGAGAAAATATAAAATACTTTAAAATGGCAAAGAATAACAAGAATTAAAGAAGCACCCCAACTTAAAATTGGAAAACAAGGGAAAAAGTCTTAAATTCAAAATAATATGCTATTTTGAGTTAAGCAACAACTTAAAATTTAATGATTTATTGTGTACAAATAAAGAATATTTTATTTATATTAGCATTTATTTTTCCTCATTTTTTCCTAACTAAAAATTGGAATAAATCACGACCTGACGTCATTGATAAAATTGAATAAGTCTGACGTCGTATATTGTGACGTAAATAATGAAGATATTATGGTAGAATTGCTTTTGAATTAATAAAGTACATGGAAACCGGATATAATAAGAAGGGGCGTATTCAAGACAAAACACAATTTACAAAATAGTTAAAGTCGAGTAGAGATATTATTCCAATTGAAATAGCAAATAAATATATTTTATTTNAATATTTTAAACTGAAAATATTAAGTTAAATGTATTTTCCAATAATGAGGTTATAAATTAATTCCTAACGCTTATGTTATTAAAATACAATTTGAAGTGAAAAATATATATTTTAAAGGACTGTTTTATTTTTATTTTACGTTATTAAAGTTAATCATTTTTATCAGCTAATATATGACATTGTGGTATAGTCAAAATAATGCAAACAAGGAAATCTATTCTCTAGGGAAGCTATCAATCACGTTATGTAAGGTTATCTCTTAATCATCTTCAATAAAGCATAAAAATATAACAAATTCGTAACAATGTTAGTATCCTGTTTCTAATACGATAAAAAAAAATATACGTGTTAAAATGGGATTTAAATTCTACGTTAATTATTTTATACGATTTATTAAGTGCGGCTTTCCTGTTAGACTTTGTTACCGTGCAGGAAAAGCACATTTACAGGGGAAAAGGCTTGGCTATATAATCGCGTAGTTCTATAGTCGCAATAAATTTACTTTTCAGTTTCTTTGACAGTTTTTTGAAAAGTCTCACCTGAGTGAATTAAATCGAAGATTTATAGGCTCTTTCAAACAATAAATTATATTTTCTTCTCGTTGTTGTCGCGTTTCAATGAATTAAACATTAATTTCCTGTTCATCAATGTCAAACACTTCATTACTTCGCTGTCGACAATGTACAGAAATTTTTCACAATTCTATAAAATAAAACTGAAAAATTTATATTGTTTTTTACGAAATTTATTTAAATAAAGTCAACTTTATTTTCTAAACCCATTAAATTCAAGATACGCGCCGGTTAAATGATACAAATTTTGAATACAATTCCAATTTACGGAAGCGATTAAATGTTAATGTATCTAATAAACGTTTACATTATAAACATAATGAGCATATTAACTTATAGATTGCTAAATTAAGGCGAGATAAAGAACAATTCAGTATTAAAAAAATCGATCATTTTCTGTAAATCCACGATTTTAAATTGATTTCTGTATACGTTCTTCTTTCACTCGGTAACGTATTAGCCTCCAACTGACTTCCTACAGTCTGAGTAATTTCCTCTCCTGCTGCTCGGAGGAAACATTCTGGCATGGCTGCTGATAGTAAAGCAGTGAAGCGAATGCAAGTAGACCGGATGGAGGTGTCGTAAATGGGCATAGGAGGCGCTACTATCGACATAATCTCGTTACGAGAGATTCAAAGGACGAGAGACATCTGCTGAACAGAGTAAAATTTTAAAAATATGTTACGGATTTTTTTTTACTTTACTTTACAAACAAGTAGTAGCGTTACTGTAGCGTTATACAGTATATACTTGTCAACGTTATTAATGTTTATATTAGTTCCTTAATAATTAAGTGCGTATATAAAATATAGTAACTTCAAAGTAACGTTTTTTATCGTTTGATAATATTAAAAATAACATAGAATAACATATGAGTTTCAGGAAGCTAACAAGCTATAAACAACTATATAGTGGAAGACTTCAACAGACTAAGACATTTCGATTGGATTTATTTCTTTAATCCCTTCTCGACACGGTAAAAATTCTATTTTGGTTAGCATTTTGTAATAAAAAAGAAAAGAAACTGAATCAGGTTATTATATTTTTAACTAAATTATATTATTTTCATCCTTTTAATGGCTTTAAAAAAATATATATGAAGATTGTTTAAATTTATTACAAAATTTTTGATGTTTTCAACTAAATTATTGTAGTTTCTATATATAAAGATTATATTTTCTAATTTATATATATATTACAAAGTATGAAAAATTTTTATGTTCAAGTTTAAAACTTTTGTAATTATAAAATTGCCATTAAGCTTGATAATTATAACAAGAAAGTTGTACATATTCAAACTTATGATTAATATAATAGCCAAAAGATGTTAAGAATGATGAAAAATTTTAAATTTAGTAAAAATTTATGAATTTTTCTTGTAAAATTATATATATTTTATTAAAGATTACAAATAGGAAAAATGTTAAAACGTTAATTATGGTAGTTTTTACTTGCTGGCTTTTTAGAAAAATGCAACAATTTATACTTAATGTCTGTAATAAATAAGGAAAACAATTAGTGGAAAAGCAATTAAAAACAGCTCAAAAATAACGTTAGTTATGCTCAAAATACATAAAAACAGCATTAATTTGATTGTTTTAAATGAGATAAATGCATTATATAATGTTAAAATCTTTTATAATTTAGTATAATGTAAATTATAAATAAGGTGTTCATTGCATTCTGAAAGAAAAATAATAATATAGTAATGTAAAATGTGTATTGTAATGAAAATTTTTACCATTAAAAAATCGAATTCATTATTGTTTTAATATTCATCAAATATATTTTAATTGGAAAAAAATTTCAAATTCATACTTCTAACTTTATAATTATGATATACTATACAATATATACATAAAAAGTTTATGAATAATAATATCAAAAACCTGCACACGAACATTATTTTATATTTGTTGAAAATCCTTTACGCACATTAAATTTTAAAGAGCAAGCTAAACCATGTGTGTTTAAATTACTAGAATATGACTAAAACTATTACGTGGAAGTTAATTTATTATAAGAAGAGATTCACTTTGTTGTAATTACTTCTGTAATAACATTCAAAACCAATTGTATCTTCATTTGTTATAAACGTCTTAGGAAAGATGAGGAGGAGGAAGAGAAAAAAATATATAAGATCTTTACAAAATTCTACCTTGAACAGGATATTACCTTACTTGATAATAGTCGTAATTTAACAAAGGATAGCCTTTCTTAGAACCTTGTAGTATTTTTTCAAAAGAAAGGAAATGCTTTTTTTACCTTAAGGTAAACTTTCAGCTACGAGAGTCATTATCTGTCTTGATGTCAAGAGTTAAAATTTGATGTCTGCACAGCTGTTTTTGAGAAAAACCTACTTAAGTTTTTACAGCTAAAAATTTCTTTTTTAAAGTAATATTTTTGAAATTTTAAACCTTTAAAAAATAATATTAAATAATAATAATAATAATATGTTTAAGCTAATAATTTTATTATATTTTTGAGTAGATAAAGCAAAAAAGTAAAAAAAAAACTTAAAATTTTATTAGAAATTCGGTTAGTTGAATTAGTTCTTTTCATTGTTCCCTCAGCACCTCTCTGTTATATGAAGATACACAACAGATCTTTAGAGATCACATGACTTTTAACTCGATTCTCCTGTCCCCCTTGCAGGCGATCATGTTTTTAATCAAAATACACTTTAAAACAATTAAAAGTTAAGCTTAAGTTAGGAAATTATATAATTAAAATCTGCATCAGATCCGTCAATAATTAATATTCACTCCATCTAAACACTTATTACAGAATCTCCATCCCTATTAATTTATAAATTGTTCATAATTTTAAGGTGTTTTTTTTACAAACCGCGAAGCTTTTAAATTTTAATTAAATTTTTTTTATTCGGTTCATTATTTAACTAAAATATTATAATATAATTTTATCAATATTTTACAAAAATTTTCTATATGTTAAATCGAAAAGAGATGCAGTCTATTTGTGTGTATTTTAAAATGCAAATGTGAATAGAATTAATTATGAATGATGATGAAGACATCCTACAGCTTTATCTTTCAGAAGATCAAAGATATAATTAGAATTAACATATTAAAAATATTAAAATGGAGTTATATTATTTACATGCTTTAAATTCTTGCATATTTTAATGACGATTGATTGATGTTTCCACTGAAAAAGTTGATTTTTGATCAGCGAAAGAGCATTCCTCTTACACGCAAGATATATATATATACCTTAGAGATTTCTTTTCATTCTGAATTTACTCATCTAGAAAGACGTGTATCTGTAATGTTGCTTTTTTTACAGAACAGTGAAGAAAATTCGAGTTGTGGATGGTTCGACTTGCTGTAATTGATGTTACCGACAGTAAGTTTAAGACACAAGATTGATTTTTTTTTATACAAAGAAAAAAATATTGTAACATGTTACCAAGGATTTTATTTTCTCTATTAAAATAATTCAACCGTGTTGAAATTTTCTATAGGTTATACGCATTGTTAAACTGTTCTAATTTTATTGATTTAAAAGATGCTCAAAAATAGAATTTTATAAGGAAGTTATTACTTTTATTTTTATGTAGCTTATGTTTTAAGATATTGTTATTTTTTTACCTTTAATTTATCATAAGATAAGTGAGATTAACTTGAAAATATTCCGTATAAACTATTCCTAATCGTAATCTTAATAATCTAAATGAAGCGTATGGAATTAATATACAAGATGGCTCAAGAGATATAAATCTCAGTTAACTGACTTTTTGTCCATCCCGTTAAATTTAGAAATAAAAATTATTAATTTTTTTAAAATTCTCAAGAGTTTTAATTATAGAATCTTCATATTACGATCGATAGGCTAGTCGAAAGCTAAATAAGAATTAATTTTTTTTAAAATGTTTGATTCTAATCGTTACTTCTAAATAAACTTGTTGTGACTAAAATAAATTCATCTAAAAAGATGATATTAATTAAATTTTAAGTATAATTTTATTAACTTCATTAATTATCCCGAAGCATCTTTTAAGAAAAATGAAGATGCTTTTCGTATCTAATTTAAAAGAAATTTCTAAATTGATTTAGACGTATACTTAAAAGATCTTTAACTTTAATATTAATAGTTAATACAGATTAATAATTCTAAGATAGAGAGAAACATAATTGAAAAGTCAAGAAGGGCCTCAAGGGTATGTATAACTGTCTTATATTCTAAGTGCTCTTTGTTATATTCCTAACTAATCCCTTTAAGACAGGACAAACGAAGAATGTTTCGGAACAAATTAAATAAAATTCTAAACAAATTTAATACAGTTAATTTAATAATTACAAAAATAGAATTAAGAATTCGTTAGAATAATGATAATCCATCCTTCTAGTCGTATAGAGAAGAGCGTGTATGAGCTACTTGACATTGAATTTTGTTTCAGTTATGTTAGACTGTAGAAGAAAATAAAAGTTTAGTGGAAGTGAGATTAAAGAGAACCTCACAAATCACCGAAATGAGAGGAGAAAGATGCAAGTATAAGCTCGACAACGGGACTGGGAGGATTACTGGTTGTTTGAAGCAGCACTCTTTATGGTAGCCATGTTAACGGTTTCATTGAGCGGATCTGACAGCGCGTAACTAGAGATCAGTAAAGTAAAGAAGAAATGTAACTGAAATATAGAAACGTTCTTCGATATTTCCTGATTTAATTCCTCATTTTTATTTTTAATTCCCTTAAATAGTTTATTAATAATTACGCGTTCCCTCTTTATAACACCATAAACGTGTATTTGATGATGTTTAAGGAAGAAATATTGTAGATTTGATTAAAAATTTTATATTTTAATTTAACTTACATTAAAAGAATATAAAAAGAAAATGTATTTCCGAATTTCGATGTTTTTATTCCCTTACAAGATGTCAGTCTGTTATGACTGACAGCAAGTTATATTTGCGATTTTTGCGGATGATGTATCCTAAAATGACAAGAGATTTTGAATTTTTTATTTTCTCCAAAAAATTGCGATTTATGTCAACCTCGTGAGTAATGGGTCATCACTCATTTTTGACTGACAGAAACGAAAGCGAAAATACTTTTTATCATATTATTTGCCTTCANCATTTTTAAAAGTTTAAAAATGAAAAAAAATTTTAATAAAATATTGAAATAACTAAAACTATTGGACGAGTTAACATTTAATGAAAGATTACAATGTCATATAAATATACTGTTTTTGAATAAAATTAGTTTTAAAATAAGTTTGAAGGATCTAATTAAATTTTAATTTTATTCGTTTTTAGAAACCCTTTTTAAATTTAAACTTAGTAAAATTAATTAAAACTATAAGTCTTTTTAAAGTTATAAGAAGTTTAATTATATGTATATGTATAGTATTTGCATTAAAGGGATGCTGTAGGGTGGAAAGAAAATCTTTTTTATAGTTCGAGTGCTATTTTCTTGCATTTTTGTATTATATATTGATTATTTTTGTGGAAAACAAAGTGGAAAAATAAAATGATGCAAACAGATGAAGAAATTCAGTTCTTGGCACAACTTCATCTTCATCTTCATTCATATTTATCATATTTTATTCGCTTCTTCATTTTCGCAGAAGTTTTGGAAAGATGTATACATTTTGGTAAGATAAAGTCTATTTTAAAATTTATTTATCATGATAAATAAATAATTTGTTCATCTCGTAATTAAAAATATATAGAAAATGAAGACAATGAAGAGAAACGTGATTTTAAAAGAATATTCTGTTTTCAAGCATTGGTTAATGGAAACAAACTTTGAATCTTACAAATAAGAAAATTTTCGTTTGATTTTGGAAGAGAAAAATAATGTAAATAATAAATTTAAAAATAATTAGAAAGGAAAGACTGAATTAAAACGGTTAGAATTACAAAAAGAGAATTAAATATGAGTTATAAAAGAAAAAATAATTTCTTACTGCTCTTAGAGTATCGAGTTATGAGTTTTAGTGAAGATTTAAAATTAAAAAAATGAAAATTGAGTTGTAAAATGTAAGGAAAGATAAAAGAAAATGTATTAGGGGCGCATAATATTAGGAGATATTGGAATCAAAACAAAAAAAGAAAAGATGTAGCGAGCAGTTAGAAATTTAAAATTTGAAAGTAAAGAAAAAAGGATTAGCAGAAAAAATTAATGAGATAATGCTGATGCTAATGAAGATATATGTCCAATTTCCAGAGGAAAAAATTCTTTTGAAATTAAAAAATGGAAAAGAAAGAAGCAAGAGGGGCTTATTTGAAAAGGGATAAGTAATTTATAAATGAATAATTTCAACCCTCATATAAGATTAATCATCAAACAAGGAGATATCTTTTACAAGAAATTATAGCTTAGGAAATGGAAATTTAATTTTTAAAGGACAATCTAAAATAAATATACGAAACGAAAACGTAAATGAAAGCTTTTAGAACTTTATTAATAGATTTTTAAGTTATGTATTTACGAAAAATAGACCTTACCGCACAAAAATTCAGGTTACTTTGGAGAAGAAAAATCTAAATATGAAATACAGTATATAGGAATGCTACAGTTACTAGACTAAGAAGATGGAAGTTTTGAAGCTATATTGCTATCTAACAGTAAATATTTGAATTAGAAACATAATATTACTTAACGCAAATTCTAGATTAGCAAGAATTGAACAGAGTTATGGAGGAAATTAAACCGATAAAGTTATTTTCGAAGGATGACTTTAATGGATGTGCAGGTACTCAAGAGAAACTAGACTTTGAAGTTTAATCTCTGGTTCTTAAAGAGGATTATAATGTAGAAATTCTCCAGATACTTGGTGAATAGAATTGGTAGAATTTTAGATTTTCTGTAAAGAATGGCCTGATGATAAGTAATGGCAAATCAGTTAAATAAGAATCATGCAAAAACGTTTGTATGAATAGTTATTGCAGTAGTATGCAACTTTGAGGGAAAAAATGTTATGAATCAGATCATATGCCAAGTGTTGAGTAAAGAAAATTTAATGAGATTCTAATGTTGTATGAGAAATATAGATAAAATCAAATTATAAAGGCAAAATATGTAAACCAGATAGAGAAATGCTTAAGGGAATGTAGCTAGAGTAAAAAGAAGATACTCGTAGATAAGACAGCAATAGAATTCTTAGAATCTCTATACACCTACGTTGAAGAGATGAATGTATATGTAAAAATGAAATGGTATAGTCAACGTAGGAATTTGTGAAAAAGTTAAACGCTTGCTATAAATATGAGATCTAAAAAAGGAAGAATTTTATTTTAAAAAATGACTCTTTATATAAAAACTAAAAAACTATTTTAAAAAATTTTGTACAGTAATAAACACGAAATCGATTTCATTAAACGTTAAGTCTTTGCGGATTTCTGGTAGTATATTAAGTATAAAGAACAATGGACCGGATGGCCAAGGCGGTTAAATGTCATCTTACTGCTTTGGGGCACCCAGGATCGAAGCCAAGCGAGCAATTCCGGGAATTTTTCATGAGTGATTCGTTCTGGACATGTCGGGTTCCATTACTCAACATCCAACTTCCCCATTGTGGGTCTGGTCTAACTCATGATGGGAATGGAATAAACGGTCATCTTAGCATGAAAAAAGCGAAAAATTAAAAAAAAAGTATATAGAATAATGTATTTTAATAGAATTAATAAAGAAATGGAATTGCATTTAATTAAATATTTTCATATTTTTATAGAAAAATAATATGTAATAGTAGTTTGACGAGATCATAAATTTTGGAGAATTCCGTTTTAATTGTGGAAAATTAAGGAAAATAGGTTTAAGGTTAACCTTTTATAAGTCAATTTATAAATTGCTAGAATCAATGAGAGTTCCCAAATTGTGAAAAACAAACAATATATAATAATAATTTGAAGCCGGGTTCGATTCTCAATACTTTCTGTAAAGTTTATATTTATAATTTATAATATATTGATAAAATGGGTAGAATTGTGTGATCGTTTATAGGAATACCAAACTGATTTCAGGAAAAAATATTTATCCTTGATTAACTCACCGAACAACTGAATGAGAGGACTGATATATTCTTTTTCTTTTTTAAATTTTAACTCTTTTTTTCGATCCTGAGAATAAAATTTTTATGGTAAAATTTGATACGTTTAAGCATGAGTAATAAATTATATTAAGTCTTTAAGAAATTAAGCAAAAACAAAATTCAACGATGATTATTATGATATGACACACATAAGCCTTATGATATAGATACGATTTTATGTAATATTGACTTTCCATCTATCTTTGATTGTAAAGCTGTGTTGAATTGAGAGCTCTGTATAAATAAAATTTATAATCTAAGGAAAAAATTATTCATTAATTATTAATTAAATATAATTATTATTTTCTATTTTATACAGAATATCTCTTTAAAACAAATAATATTTTACTTTCTCGGTTGTTATATTTATGGAGATCAGTCAAAAAATAATCCCTTAAGAATTTGACATTTTTGCACTCAGGGTACATTGAAACGTCGAGAAATGCAAAAAATTTGTTTTTTTTTTCCTTCTGTATATAAAGATTTTTGTGTGTGTGTATGTGTGGGGGCACGATCTTGCTCGCACTCTTTGAAGCTTAATAATTCCTTTAACTTTTGTTGAAAATTTCTGAAATTTTGCAGAAAGGCTTATGTATTAGGGAAATTGATACTATTAAATTTTGGTGATTAAAGGTCAGATAGAAAAAAATGGGAATACAGAGGAGTCATGTGTCATATCTCGAGTGGAGTTGGACTTAATGAAGGTTTTACTCATCATTAGCATTTACAATTTTTTTAAAGAATAAAACTCATTTCTATCCCCAAAATTAAGCTTTTTATATTAAGAATTATTTAATATAATTTTTATAATGTATAATAATGTATATTATTTAATGGCACAAAGTTTTTAAAATAACATACCATGATAGATAGTGCCACACACAATTTTAAATTTTTTGCCAGAAAAGTTACGTAGCGTGTTGCTGGACTTTTTAATTAGACTAATTATTAATATTATTATATAAACCTATTTTATTTCAAATAACTTGTAAACCTCTACCTTATTTAACAATTTGGTGTATTGTTACATAATTAACGTTAAAATATTGAAATATACTTAAATTCTACTAAAGTAAAAATTTAATTTTAACACTATAAACCTTTATAATAATACTTTCACTTAAAAGTTCCTCGTTAATNGTTATATAAAATAAATGTTCGCTTTTTAAATAAATTTCTTTTAATATTTTTTTTGAAAAAAATTACTTAGTTGATAATAGGAAAAAATAAAGTTAGTTTGGAAATAAAAAAAAGAATTAAAGTTTCTTTAGTAAATTTCAAGTTACAGAAGAAAGGTGTTACAGACCTACGCTCGATTTCATTTTAAAATTCTAAAAAATCAATAGATTTAGCTAGAATTTTCTTGAAATTTATTTTTTTGTATAACGCACGTAAGATAAATATGTTATAGCTTAGGGTCTAGTGCTTTTGAATTAATTATTTGGTGGAGGGGAAGGCCTCTTATACCTTGTAGTTTAGTATTAACAAGGATCTGAATCCGGATCCAATGTTATATGTTTGTACTTCTTAACAAAGAAATTTAAACACAAAAATCAATTCTCTATAATAATAATACTGTATACAAGGTAATATACAGATGAATCACTATACAGTCCCCATAAGTAGCGTAAGCTTCATAACGCACCGATTTGCGTACAAATCTCATAAATATTAAATAAGAACTCATCAGTATCTGTGAATTATTAAATGTATGATTTTTCATAATAAATGACATTGTTAGCACCATATCACGTGACTTACTAACTATCAAACTGAAATTTGTACGTTTGAGGCAATTCAGTTTAGTGCCACACTCGATTTAATGACGTTTAGAGGCGTTAAATCCGAAGTTTAATTGTACCGTAATTGTTACAACTCTAAAAAACCAATAATTTAATATATGATATATTAAAAAATTACTTAAATTTTTATATAAATAGTATATTTTAAATATTTGATATTTTAAACATAAGATTAAATTTAACAATGTATTTATAACTTAATACTAAAAATTTTTAAAATATTAGTTAAAAATACATATTTTTTCGAAAAATTCTGATATATTTTTATTCTTTAAATCTTGAATTAGAATAATGCTATTTTTCTACATACGATAATTATATCCGAGAAGATAATTATAGATCCGAAAATGCTTCTTTCTCACGCACATAGACGAAAGGAAATTCATCAAGGGAATATATAATTCCCAAATTACGTAAAAGTTTTACGTAAAAGATTGATTTAAGATCACGTATATATATATATAAAACTCATTTTAATTGGTAAAGAAATAAATTACGTCAGCAATAGAATTACCCAGTAGAAAATAGTGTTAGGTTAGCCATAGTTGACAATCGACGGTTGAAATATTTTCTCTCATTCATGCACTTCTGCTATCAGAAGGCAGCTGTTGTCAGCATTCCCTTTGTCTAGCTGTACTCTTTCAAGTGGATTTCTAGTTTTGATTGGTTGCCTTTTATATCAATGTCGCGGCCAATTGAAAAAGAAGAGTATTTTGTATTCGTTGGTGCGAGAAATACTTTCATCTTATTTTCTCCAGACATATTATACATATGAAAAATCATCTCAATTTTCTTTCTTTCTTTGCTCAATATATATGAAAAATATTTCATAAAATATGATTTACATAACTAGAAATGTTCTTGACAAAATGTATTTTGAGTAATAAAATTATACATTATCCATAATTTTGTAATAAAAGTTGTCTTTTTGTGTGGAATGAATGACTTTATCGTTCCGTTTTTATGAGATTATGCGCTGAATTTTAATAATGTGCGATTAATTTGTTTGTAATGCATTTAAAATGGATTTATTCTCAGCTAGAAAGATAAGCTCTTCAACCTATAGTTCGTGACCTCCATAAACTTTACGAGTTGTATTCACGAGAAAAAAAAAGGTTGAGATATGGACATAAAAAAGACAATTTAAAAAAATTTTATTTTTATAAAAAAAAGTAAATTTGATCCATAATTCAATTTTATAATAGATGATCATAGCATTTCGGATATAAGAAATTCTTAATAAAATGATCCGTTTGGAGCGATGCCCAAATCTAAATCGCTAAATGTAATTGTTATAATCAAATAATTGTAGTATATATTTTATTTATTTTCACAATTTAATTTAAAGGCTGAAATTATTTTAAAAATAACAAAACTCTTGTCAGAAGAACCAATTGAATATAGTATTATTCAGACTAACACGTAAAGAACCTTTCAATTGCAGGCTCTCTTCCTGCTAACTTATCCTTGTGGATGGTTACGGTTCTTTGCATCAGTATAAACTCTGAACAAAATTTTAAGATTTATATTTAAATTAATACTGAATTTTTTAAAATATTTAAATCATGTACTTATTTAATGTATCTTTGAAAGAAAATACTGTATCTTCTATTATATTAAAATTTTTATTTGTGTTATTTATAGTTTATACGGTAAAATATGCTTGTAAATTAATTTGTACATAAAAATTTAATTTTATATTATATTAAGATATGCATAAAATTTTATTTTTGATATAATAAATGTTTTAGAAAAGATCACCAATAAGTGTTATAAATCTCTTGATATATTTTAAGTCCAAAATGGAGATTCTCTATGTGATCACTGAGGCAGTGATGTCAAGATCCTCATCTTTAATTTCCCTGAGAGCAGAGCCCATAATATCAGGATTAAGATATGAGCCATTTTTTCCTCTATGGATGGCCATGTTTCTATACACATTTTTAGGATAAATAATTATCCCATCACACATAAAAAAAACATTAAATTATCTACGTTTAAATTAAATTTTAATTTTATTTGCATAATAAATATATGCTTAAAATTATAATTTAATTTTCATACAGAATTACTTAAAATTTTAAATATTTTATTATATAATTGAATAAATAATAACACTAATATCTCGTCCATCATCATCACTTCTTTGATAGATTTTTATCACGTTGTTAACTCCCGTAAATTTAATATTAAACAAATTTTAATTTTTAATTTTTTTCTTGTATTTTTTTCTATCAAATCAAATTTGCTATAGCACAAAAAAGAACAAAGCAGCTAGCTACACGAAATAATAAAAATATACGTAAAGATGCCAATTTATGTTTGAGGAAAAAATTACAAGTGAGTTTTCCTTGCTAAAAACTAGAGAATCTTATCATACAATATAAAAAAGTTTCAAAAAACTATTTCTTTAGAAAATAAATTTTATGGATATTCTATTCCTATTCGAAATAAAATTATTTTAAAAAAATATTTTACACNTTAAATAAGTACCCATTTAGCTGATTTTACTTGTTGTAGGTGTTATTTTATAATAATTTTATTCTATATTTTCAACAAATAATGCATTTAATAATACTGTAAGTTTTTTATTATTAAAAAATATTATTAAAGTTTGCTTTAGTTGCATATTTTTCTTGTGAGATTAAACAACATCCATCATACAATTTTTTTCCTTCTGTTTTTCTCGTAAAGAAAACAAGAATATCTTTTATTCTAATATTTAATTTTCCAGATTTATTTATTAAATGTTGATTTTTTATACGCTCTTATTTTTAATAACTGTTTATATTTAATTAATCTTTAATTTAAAAAAAGAATTTTAAATTCTAAATTAAATAAATAAGAATAAAATCGTGTAATAATTTAACTTGATTCTTTTCTGTTTTCTTCTTTGTTATATAAAATAAATGTTCGCTTTTTAAATAAATTTCTTTTAATATTTTTTTTGAAAAAAATTACTTAGTTGATAATAGGAAAAAATAAAGTTAGTTTGGAAATAAAAAAAAGAATTAAAGTTTCTTTAGTAAATTTCAAGTTACAGAAGAAAGGTGTTACAGACCTACGCTCGATTTCATTTTAAAATTCTAAAAAATCAATAGATTTAGCTAGAATTTTCTTGAAATTTATTTTTTTGTATAACGCACGTAAGATAAATATGTTATAGCTTAGGGTCTAGTGCTTTTGAATTAATTATTTGGTGGAGGGGAAGGCCTCTTATACCTTGTAGTTTAGTATTAACAAGGATCTGAATCCGGATCCAATGTTATATGTTTGTACTTCTTAACAAAGAAATTTAAACACAAAAATCAATTCTCTATAATAATAATACTGTATACAAGGTAATATACAGATGAATCACTATACAGTCCCCATAAGTAGCTTAAGCTTCATAACGCACCGATTTGCGTACAAATCTCATAAATATTAAATAAGAACTCATCAGTATCTGTGAATTATTAAATGTATGATTTTTCATAATAAATGACATTGTTAGCACCATATCACGTGACTTACTAACTATCAAACTGAAATTTGTACGTTTGAGGCAATTCAGTTTAGTGCCACACTCGATTTAATGACGTTTAGAGGCGTTAAATCCGAAGTTTAATTGTACCGTAATTGTTACAACTCTAAAAAACCAATAATTTAATATATGATATATTAAAAAATTACTTAAATTTTTATATAAATAGTATATTTTAAATATTTGATATTTTAAACATAAGATTAAATTTAACAATGTATTTATAACTTAATACTAAAAATTTTTAAAATATTAGTTAAAAATACATATTTTTTCGAAAAATTCTGATATATTTTTATTCTTTAAATCTTGAATTAGAATAATGCTATTTTTCTACATACGATAATTATATCCGAGAAGATAATTATAGATCCGAAAATGCTTCTTTCTCACGCACATAGACGAAAGGAAATTCATCAAGGGAATATATAATTCCCAAATTACGTAAAAGTTTTACGTAAAAGATTGATTTAAGATCACGTATATATATATATAAAACTCATTTTAATTGGTAAAGAAATAAATTACGTCAGCAATAGAATTACCCAGTAGAAAATAGTGTTAGGTTAGCCATAGTTGACAATCGACGGTTGAAATATTTTCTCTCATTCATGCACTTCTGCTATCAGAAGGCAGCTGTTGTCAGCATTCCCTTTGTCTAGCTGTACTCTTTCAAGTGGATTTCTAGTTTTGATTGGTTGCCTTTTATATCAATGTCGCGGCCAATTGAAAAAGAAGAGTATTTTGTATTCGTTGGTGCGAGAAATACTTTCATCTTATTTTCTCCAGACATATTATACATATGAAAAATCATCTCAATTTTCTTTCTTTCTTTGCTCAATATATATGAAAAATATTTCATAAAATATGATTTACATAACTAGAAATGTTCTTGACAAAATGTATTTTGAGTAATAAAATTATACATTATCCATAATTTTGTAATAAAAGTTGTCTTTTTGTGTGGAATGAATGACTTTATCGTTCCGTTTTTATGAGATTATGCGCTGAATTTTAATAATGTGCGATTAATTTGTTTGTAATGCATTTAAAATGGATTTATTCTCAGCTAGAAAGATAAGCTCTTCAACCTATAGTTCGTGACCTCCATAAACTTTACGAGTTGTATTCACGAGAAAAAAAAAGGTTGAGATATGGACATAAAAAAGACAATTTAAAAAAATTTTATTTTTATAAAAAAAAGTAAATTTGATCCATAATTCAATTTTATAATAGATGATCATAGCATTTCGGATATAAGAAATTCTTAATAAAATGATCCGTTTGGAGCGATGCCCAAATCTAAATCGCTAAATGTAATTGTTATAATCAAATAATTGTAGTATATATTTTATTTATTTTCACAATTTAATTTAAAGGCTGAAATTATTTTAAAAATAACAAAACTCTTGTCAGAAGAACCAATTGAATATAGTATTATTCAGACTAACACGTAAAGAACCTTTCAATTGCAGGCTCTCTTCCTGCTAACTTATCCTTGTGGATGGTTACGGTTCTTTGCATCAGTATAAACTCTGAACAAAATTTTAAGATTTATATTTAAATTAATACTGAATTTTTTAAAATATTTAAATCATGTACTTATTTAATGTATCTTTGAAAGAAAATACTGTATCTTCTATTATATTAAAATTTTTATTTGTGTTATTTATAGTTTATACGGTAAAATATGCTTGTAAATTAATTTGTACATAAAAATTTAATTTTATATTATATTAAGATATGCATAAAATTTTATTTTTGATATAATAAATGTTTTAGAAAAGATCACCAATAAGTGTTATAAATCTCTTGATATATTTTAAGTCCAAAATGGAGATTCTCTATGTGATCACTGAGGCAGTGATGTCAAGATCCTCATCTTTAATTTCCCTGAGAGCAGAGCCCATAATATCAGGATTAAGATATGAGCCATTTTTTCCTCTATGGATGGCCATGTTTCTATACACATTTTTAGGATAAATAATTATCCCATCACACATAAAAAAAACATTAAATTATCTACGTTTAAATTAAATTTTAATTTTATTTGCATAATAAATATATGCTTAAAATTATAATTTAATTTTCATACAGAATTACTTAAAATTTTAAATATTTTATTATATAATTGAATAAATAATAACACTAATATCTCGTCCATCATCATCACTTCTTTGATAGATTTTTATCACGTTGTTAACTCCCGTAAATTTAATATTAAACAAATTTTAATTTTTAATTTTTTTCTTGTATTTTTTTCTATCAAATCAAATTTGCTATAGCACAAAAAAGAACAAAGCAGCTAGCTACACGAAATAATAAAAATATACGTAAAGATGCCAATTTATGTTTGAGGAAAAAATTACAAGTGAGTTTTCCTTGCTAAAAACTAGAGAATCTTATCATACAATATAAAAAAGTTTCAAAAAACTATTTCTTTAGAAAATAAATTTTATGGATATTCTATTCCTATTCGAAATAAAATTATTTTAAAAAAATATTTTACACAAAACAGCGAACGTGTTATGTTTTATATTCATCAAACATTGATTTTAAACGAGATTTTTAATTTAATATTGTACATATTTTTTAAAAAATTTATTCGAAAATATTGGTAAAACCATCAAACATAAATTTTATATTTTTAAAACAATCTTTTTTCCCTCAAGTTTTATTGAATTATCTTCCTGTACAAATGTATTACTGTATTTGCATTTTTATAAGTATCCGAAATTTTTGTAGATAGAAAATCATGATAAATATATAATTATAAAGAAAATAGAATTGGAAAATTTTAGTGATTTTTCTAAAAATGTATATTAAATTTTAAATTTAATATAATTTTTTTAATAAAAACAGTTTTAATGGATGAAATATAGTGTAATTTAATAGTCTATCGTTTTTAAGTAGGACCAGATTTATAGGCAAGCTAAATAAGCAGGACCAAACTAGACAATTGCCAAGGTTCAATTTGACTGAAGTCTTTAATTTCAAATTTGCATATAAACAAATAAAGTTTTAAATATAATTATAGTGAATAATAATGTGAGCATTCACAACTCAGAGAGTCCAGAGGTAAAAATAGGAAATAACATTTTTTAAACTGTTTTTAGGAGGCCCAAATTACAAGTTTTATCTAGAGTCTGAAATGAATTCAACAATGTAGGCAAGCTATAGCTTATGGTTTGCTATATATTAATAACATCTTGACAAGAAATAATAATTTTCAAATATTTTACACAAAAGTAGAAAAATTTGAATGTGTATATTATGATTGTATTCAGTACTTATATAGATCTATATATACAACCTAATGGGGCTCTTTTTGCATCGGAACCCTTGGAATTTTTGCTGCATTACTGGTTAAGAGCCGCTTTTAAATTTATTATTATACACTTGAAGTGATAGGGCCTCTGACATGCTAACTTAGATTTAAATCCTTTTCGATTTTAAAATGCTTAATGTAAAGGCGAAGTTCACACTTCTTAACAATGCAATTCATCATGATCAGCTTCCCAAAAATAAAATTTATTGATTAATAAGGGAAAAATTAATGAAAATTGAATAAATAAAGTATTGTCAACATGTCAAAAACAGATATCATTTTATATAGGGCCTATATTATTCCTATGAGACATTCATAAAAATATTTTTATTACACTTTTATGTACATTTAATTACATTATATCTAATTGAGATTTCAACTAGAATTAAAGTTAATTAATTTTAATTAAAAATCCTACTTAAGATTTATGTTACGTCGTTAATTTGATTTTATCTTGATGATGATTTATTGATCTAATGCGGCGTATGTCCATTTTGTTTTTTTTTCTAAGTGTTAACTTAGTACTTGTTAAGGAAGGATTATAATTTTAATTTAAATTATTGTAAAGGAAGGATTATAAACTTAATTTAAATTACTATTTCCTTATTTAATTTTTAAAAAATTTCCTTCTCGATCAGGAATAATCGATTGAAAATTCCGTTGTATTCAATTCCACGTAGAAACGACCATCGGGCCCTTTATTCATGTATAATATAATTATACAGAATAATAGAGGGGACTTGCAAGGCCCTATAACGCGTACACGGAGGCTTTATAAATTTAGTTACGTACGTAAATAACTGATATTTAATTATACTGTTAAAACGCAACACGCGGAAGACATTTCTGTAAAAAAAAAAGTAAATAGTATCAAAACTTGCCACTGTGGCAATTTTGGCGCTGCAAGCACGAATATATGATTTCAATTTGCAGTTTCTCACTGCATGCCAGAAGCATCATAAAGCACCCCAATTCTGAAGGTACTCTGTGAGCTTCTGAGTCTGAAACTTTGCAACGCCCCGTGTCTTGCACAAGTAAAATGTTCCTCGCTCGCAGCGTCAAAAGTGCCACAGTGGTGAGTTTTGACACTAATTTTTTTTTTTTTTTTACGAGAATGCCTTCAGCGTGTCGCGAAATGTCGCCAAATCAGATTGGATTGAACTTCGACAACGTTGAATAGGGGTACCCTTTATGGTACCCGTTATATTTTAAAATATGTAGCGTTGAATAGGGGTTTTCTAGACGAAAATTTCTCTTTTTTACTAAAATAATGGCTCCAAAAATTACAGATGCTCCTACATTGGAATAAAAATAATTTGCTCGATGAAAGGGAAACCATTAGGACTATAATTTGAATCAGCTATCAATTGAATTTCTTAGATAAAAAAAACCTTTGAATGCTGGCAAACCAGATCCATTAAACCTTTAACATGTCGGTTCACTAATNCACGTTTTTTTTTATATAATTATATTAAAAATAGAGTAAAATTAATTATTTTATATTTAAAAAGTATAACATATATATATGGTAAAATGGTAAATAAACGTTTTATAAATAATTTTACATTTTAAGTAACGTGCTGTAAATAATTTATATTAAAATTATTTATTTTATTTTAATAAATTAAATTGTTCTATTTATATATTATATGGTAAGTTTTCAAACATTATTGCAATATAAAGTTTAAAAAATAATAAACTGTTATTTTAAAACTTATTTTGAAATTTAATATAAGAGTATTATTAATTTAACATAATTTTTACTCAGATGATGTCTTAATCGATACGCTACATTTAACTTCAGTTTTATTGAATTTTCATTCACAATTATTATCGACTTTACTATTTTCATTTAAGAGTCATTTGAATGAAAACTTTTACGTCATTTATTTTAATTTTTTTTTAGAGAATTAAATCATTAAATCCTACAAAAATTATCTTAGATAGAAAATTATCGAATATTATTTAATATAACAGTTTAAATACTTATATAAAATCATTTATACGTGTATAGTGAAACATTTTAGTTAATAATAAATTAACTAATAATTAATTTCGTAAATATTTAAATTTTTATGTTGTTAAAAATAAAGAAATTTTATTTATTTAACACATTAATTTAACAGACAAACTTCTGGACGAACTGACGGGAACTTAAAAAGTGGCCGTTGTTTAGAGGTTCCTGAAAAATGGCCGCCGTTTACAGGTGGTCGTTATTAAAGGTTCAACAATGTAACAGTAAACACAGAAAAATTATACAGTTTAAAGCCACTTTTGAATGTAAAATTATCAATTTATAAAATACATAGTTTAAAACGAGTCCCTAACGGTAATTATACTCTATAGTAAGAAGCTTATACTGCAAACTTAATGACTTACATTTACAGTATAATTATAGAGTATGCTGCAAAACATTATATATCATATATTAAATTATAGTGTATGTAATACTAAATATTTTTATATAGTACAATATCTTATTATACAAACTAAGTATATCTGTTTACAGTATTATAAAATATTTACATCGTAATTTATAACAACTCTAACTGTATCATACTGTTATGAACAGTTATACAGTTTATAACAGTTTAATATATTAAATTACTAACTGTAAAGTGTAAAATTGTATATAAACTTATACATTACACTGTTACGAACTGTATAGCTTTTTATAATTTTATAACAAATGTCATGGTTTAACAACTTTGTAAAATATCATCTGTTATGCTACATTTTGTATGCAGACATTTAAAAACTTGTATTTTATACTGTAAATAAATNTAAAATCATTACAGATTATTATTCATTCATTAATACACATGTTAATGTATAGCTAATATATCAAACTCAATTAATAACACTTATATGAATATATTTAACAATAATTATATTCAGGGATGAGTTTAAACTAGAAATTTTCTTTTAAAAATTTGAAAAATTCTTCATTTTTAAAATTATTTACAAACTTAAAAAAAAAATACAATTTAATTGTAAATTCTTTACATTTTAACACAAAAATTTAATTATTATGTTTACTAGATTAATAACGAATTTTAGCAAAATTGACGAAATATATTTTTTATAGCTTAACGTTAGAATTTTCATAACTTTACTTAGAAACACTTTAGTAAATAGATTTAATAAAAAAAAAAGAAAACTGTTAAGAAAGAAGAAGACGTATAAAAGAGGAGGTAATGTTTTTCTTGAGGCTTTTAAAAAAAAATTTTAATCACTTATAAAGCGTTTAAAGATATAGAGAAAAATATATAAAGACATACAGGACTTACATGTTGAGTTATATAAAAAGTTTTATTACTTTAACACCTAAGGCAATAGGAAAATAATCTTTTGTATTCCCTATTTAACTTAGAAGTCGATTTCGACGTTCGTCCGTATGTTTGCCCAAAGTGTGATAAACAAATTAATTCTACACATAAAGATAATTAAATTTCGTCTATTTAAATGTAATTTTATACAAATTAATACTATAAATATATATTTAAAAAATTAATAATACAGATTAAAAATTTATATATAATGTTTGTCAAAAATATAATTAATTTTATACTCAAATAAAATTAAATTTGTCAATTTTAAATCTTATTTCATAGTATATAAATATATAAACAAATAATACTAATAAAAAGTGTTTTAGAAATATTACTTATAAAAACTTTAATTTTTGTAATGTTAGAATATGAATAAATATATTATTATTAATTTTATGAGAAGAAAAATAAATTTTCTAAACTTCCCCTTAATTAAACTTGTGATAAAATTAATGGAATTATTATAAATAAATTTTTATTAAAAATTAAATATTTCAAGGATATTATTCATTTAATAATACCATAAAATGATCTTAATCGAAATTAACGGGAAATTAATTGTCATATAATTATTTAAGCTAACAATAGTTTTCGAATAATTTTGTAAATTAGTTATGGCATAAATTATTGTTACCAAAATTTACCATTAAATTAATTTCGACGCCATTTAAAAGCCTTTAATTCAATTAATTATAAAAATCTGAAAAGGATTTAATTGTTATTTCTTTTACAAAAAATTAATGTTAAAATTTTAATTAATAGTTTTAAAATATAAAAGTGAAACTTGAAAAGTAGGCTATAAGAAGATAATATTTTGAATTTTTTTAATTAAATTTTTATACATTTTTTGCAGATTTTATAAGCTTAAATTGCTAATATATAAGAAGTTTATATGTCTCAATGTAGATCGGAATATATTATTAATGAAATTATATTTAAAAAATAATAAAAAGTATGTTATAAAGTAACAGGAAAGTGTGTTTTCTTACCGATTATATTGATTCGATGTAAGAGTTTTTGGATAGACTTGCAACAGGAGATATGTCTAATCCTTAATTCATTCTATCAGTTTTTGCTAAACTTGTAATACGAGAATTAAAACTTTTCTGACATTTAATAAGAGAATTTCTACTATATCCTTTATTCCTATCTCTTATAAATTACATGAAAAAATCAGAAAAATCTGTTTTACTCATGTTGATAACAACTTATGTGGATTAACTTTGCCGATATTGATTATATAGAAGTAATTGTTTCTCGTTAATTGCTTTCTAATAAAAAATATACTGTGAATTTATTAAAATAAAATGTTAATAACTAATAAATTTATGTAATGAGTCAATAATTAGTGCGTTAATAAACCGTATTCTAGTGATCGAATTGAAGATTCAGACAGGAAAATTTGGTTTATTAAGATCTTAACTCACATCTTTCTATGAAATACAATGTTTAAAGTACATAATAAATTATGCTGGTACATGATTTGATCAGAATATTTTTTTTTCTTAATGAAGAATCGTGGTAGAAGAATAAATATAGTATTTTCGTCTATTAATTAAATACTGTACAGGGAAGATTTGGGAAGATAGTGGGTTCGGATAGAAAACACGGTTTTCTTTTTACTTAATCAGGTTCGAATCCACATCTTTCCAAGAAGTTATATACAGTACATTTTAATCTGCTTAATAAATTAATATATAATACATTTTTTTTCTTAATCATAACTTGTCTGAGTCTTGTAGTGAATATCTTTGTAAGTTAATTATTAGAATCTATGGAATATTTTATATTGTGAATTCGAATCTATTTTGGTTCAATCGTAATTTTCTATTCGTGTAAATTTTTTTTTATTTCAGAGAATTGTTTATACTTTTGTGTTATATTTATTTGTTAGCAATAGTAATTGTGTTACAAACGTTAACGAGTAAAATGACATAAAAGAATTTTTAGAAAAAACTCTGATTGACTTTTTTTAGGATAATTTTTTTGTGAATTCTTTGTTTTGACAAAAAGCAAAGACATTCTGTTTTGACAAAAGACATTTATCGCATTGATAAAAGTCTCATAATGCAATTGCAAAGCTATTGTCGGAACGATAAATTGCTCTCTGATTTCATGAAATAATGAGATCATCTAGCATCAAAATATATGGGATTTCATTACATATAAAAGAAATATACGTTTAGTTTATGAATATGGCCTTTATATGGAATAAAATTAATAAACCAAATACTAAAGATCAAATTATAGATCAGTGTTCATATATAGAAGCGGATTTTGATACGTTGTGATCCTAAATTATAAAATGCAAGAAGTACTTTCTCCTTGATCATATTTAATGAAAGAAGGGCATTTTGTATATTCATATCTCTCATTTTTAATGAAGGCGGAATGTACAAAAGCCTTTGATTCCTTCGTCAAGTGTGATTAAGGAAGAAGGACCCTTCGCACGTCCTTCATATAAGAAATCCTTCCTCTTTCATTATATTTGATAGAGGAAGAGCTTCTTTATATTCCTCCTTCAACATAAAGGATCGTTAAGAAAGGTCCTTTTAATAATGTATATTATGTATTATTATTATTTTTTTTTTTTTTTGAGAATGAAGTAAAGTTAGAGTGAAGCATTAGATCGTATCTTGTTTAACTAATGAATAAATTTGATCCTATTTATATATTTTTTAAATTATAAGCAATATGAATTCCAAAATCGGAACTAAGAATAATAATTCAAGTTTCTTTAAAAATTCGATTTGAAATTTTATAAATATTAAAGTTTTTTTTAATTAATTTTTAAGGGATTGTTAAGTAATATTTATAATTAATTAACTTTAAAAATGTATTTTTAAGCATTATAAGCTATTATGAAAGGAAAATTACATATCAAAGTTATGTAAAGTTTTAGATCGATAAATTTTTTTATTATATATATATTAATGGAAAAAAAATAATTTCAATGCTTTTAAAACTATGAACATATAAAAGTATAATTTTTCTACTCTTAATAAACTAATGGATAAATCTGTAATGAGATCAGGTAAACAAATTACTCACAAGAAGATGAAAACTTTTAAACATTGCTTAATAGGATAATGTTACACCTTTAAAAAATGTTAAAAACGTTAAAAATATAACATTTATATATCAATTTATGTAAATATTAAAAAAATTATTACATATATTTTTTACGCGCTGTATTAGAAGAAAATTAAACATCATTTTCTTTAATAANTCCTCAACCTTAACACAAAATAAGAAAAAAAGTGAATTTTTAAGAAATTTGCGGAATTTCCCGAGATAAGAAAAATTTCCCGGAATATTTCCCGGGTTAAAAAAACAACCGGGATCCCGGAATCCCGTTTGAGAAACCCTAATCACACAGTTTTTTTTTCGATTTGAAGAAAGACACTTTTTTAATATCATTATTACTGTGCAATTTGAGTTAAATTCTTACACTTTATAATTTTTTTCTTTCATTTCATTTTAGTAACAATTTTTTTTAATTTTATAGAAGATTTTTCTTAGTAATTTTATAGGAGAGAGAAAAAGCGCATCAATGAAGACGGGGTGGCTTCACTCGACGGTGTTATTGAATGAAGTTGGTAGAGCTGCTATTGGCTTTGGCTGCTACGCCATTCGACGTATGGTGTGTGGGTGGAAGAGCAGTCAGTACGATAAACGACCGCTTGGCGGCGTGGAACAACACTACAGCTTGGGACAGACTAATATTTAATGCGACGATAAAGTACCCACCGACCAGTTGCTAGCTGCATAGTGTTGAAGATCCTCTTTGTTCCCTACCAGAAAACATAAAAAAAATAACTTTATACATCCTCTGATTGTTCTTTGGTAAGTTGGTTTTTAAACATGTGTCAAAAATTGATCAATTTTTATTCAATTTTTATCATTTTTATTCATTTTATATATTAAATAAAGACTTTATAACAACTTATTTTATATATTTAAGATCTTTTTGCACTTTTGCAAAAGTTTTTCAATTGTTTTATTTAATGATTATTTTTCAGTTTTATTAGATTTTTTTGTTTATTGTTAAAGTGAAAAGGAGAAAAATGCTTTAACTTTTAATGAAAATTCAAGAAATTTTCATTTAAAAATTTCATTTTTATTCTTATAATGTGTTTAAATATTGTTATTTTTTTTAAGTAATAAAGTTATATTTATTTAAAAATAAGGAATATATTTCTTCTTTAAATGATTTATAGCGATTATATTTTATAAAAATATAGTTTTTAAATATAATTAATGATTTAATTAATTTAAAAATTTATATGGCTATCTGCAAGATTTTTAAGAAAAAAATTAATAATTTCTCTTTAAAATTATAAATTAAAAA
>NW_019384367.1:807094-848631 GCF_000671375.1 Centruroides sculpturatus | reverse complement strand
AACTTATATATTTATATAAAACTTATATTTTAATTATTTAAATTAAACCAACTTTGTTTAAATTACTAATTATTATTGCTATTATTATTATATAAAGTATATTAAATACAATTTTAATATATATATATAAGATGAATAGCAGCATAACAAGTGCATTTTAATGATTTGTTTGAATTGAAAGATGTTATCACGAGAGGATGGAAACGAAAATCCTGACTAAAAAATTATGATTTTTCTCAACGAAAAGTATAGAAATTATCGAAGCGAAATGTTGAATAATTAATTTAATTAATTTTAAAAGTTTTTTCCATGGTAAAATTTTTAAAAAATGTAAAATAAAAATCCGGGTGAGTCATAGAAAAATCACAAAAATTTGCTCAATTTTTTTCGTGTGTGTGTGATGATCGTGACCATTCTTTCTCTTATAACACGCACATTGACTATTAACGATGTCAATTCACGCATCAAAAGCTTTTAAAAAGACAATTTAATTAAAGGGATTGATACATTAGAAGTTATTAAAGATGTAAATTGATCACACTTGATGATTGATATCCTTTTATTAATATTTAGTATCCTCTTCTTACAATCACGCACTTTAATTAAAATTCTTTACGAAAACTTCCTTATACAATTAGATAATTTCGATTTATTCCCCGAAGGGCATTAAAGATTTTGTTTACTTTAATTCATTTATTTATTTTAATTTAAAATAAAAAATATATTAAACCTCATTTGATAACGTCTCTTCTGCATAACGACGTTTAAAATCCTTTAAAATGAATAAATATTTTAAGAACTTTTAAACAGAATTTAATTTTTTACAAAATTATCTGCTTATTTATTTATGTAATTTTTTAACCTCTTTGATATTTTCTTTTTTTATTGATTTTAAAGCTGAAATTTTAATCGCAATTTAAAAAATTAAGTAATAATTTATTAATATTTATGTAATTTACGACCAAAATAAAAAATTGATGTTACTAAATCAATAAAAATTCTTATAAATTTCAAGAATTTTTGATGATTATTAACTATAATTTTCGATAGACTATCGTAAATCATTTTTATTACATGTATTTTCTGGGGTATTTTTATTATAATTAAATATAAAAAGAGAAATAAATTACATTTTCCTCGAAATCCTCCTCTTACGATCTCATATTTTAAAAGCTTATATATGACGATACTCAAACTTTATATCTATTTAAGCAAAAGAGTCAATTCACAAACAGAAAATGCATTTAGTTGGAGTAAACCTACATCCATTGGTTCACGTCGAATGCACCAGTTAGTAAACAAATGAGACATACTTAACCTATATGTTACTATAGCTCTTACTTTTGTCCTTAAAACAATTATATCATATGCTCAAGCAGTAATGGAATGGCAAATATTGTTAATAAATAAGTGCGCACACAACATTTATACTCCGAAAAACAATGAAGATAAGAGGAAATTGTGTTCTGGACTTCCAGACGCGGGTTCAGATCTATCCTAAATTTTTCTATTCAAGTATTTATTCTAAAGAACATGGCTTCTATTGGAATCTTCCTTATCCGGATGAACATGAATTCTGCTCACATCTATCCGGACGAATATGTTTTTATACGTTTAAATTAAAGCTCAGAATACAATTTATTCATAATAAAATTAATTATATATATTTTATTGACTTGTTTTTTAATCTTTAAATTATTAGTTTCATTTTATCAATACTTTTATATATTCAATTTTAAAAAATTCAAAATACATGAATGTATTCTTCATTTTTTGATAGTTAAAAGGTCAAGAGAAATTACCGAAATATTTCAGTTGATAAATATGTTTACATATTAAACTGATCATTATATATTTATATAAACTTATTCTATATATAGGGAGCTGTATATATTGGAAAATTACACTTGACTTCACCCAAAAATTCACTGAAAGGAATCTAAATGTTTGTAAGTTCCATTATACCAAAAGCTTTTCCATTAAGTTTCGAACCCAATTACTCTTTTATCGTTCGTAATAACCAGAGATTTAGACTTCTAATAATAAACGAACAATGAAAATAAAGTTCTTAACTTCGTGTCATTCAATTGTTCGACATTCTATAATCCGATACTTTCATCCTCGTTTAATTAAAGAGAAAAATAATTTTCTTTCACTTAAAATATAACTTGTTATACATCGCAATACAAGTTTCTTGTACAATATACATCAAAATCATTGAATTTTTTTAAAAAATTTCCGTGTAAAGACAGAAAATTCAGATTTTTAATTGCTGTTTTTGATAGAATGGGATTCTAATTACAGAAAATGCCGTTAATATAAGATATATTATTCAAGTTTTCTAACTTTTTAATGAATACTTTCAGTTTTTCTTCTATACTTTATTAAGATTTGTACTTTGTTCTTCATGTCGTGAGGTTAAATCTCATTTCTTTATTTGTTTAATACAAGATATCCAGTTCAACTTTTTTAAAATTTATTTTATGAATATTTTAATCATTTCGTCAGTATTTTTATTAAGATTTTTTTTTTCGTTAAGTGGTGAGTTCGAATCCTGATTAGCTATTTATTTAAGAAAAATGCCACAACGACATATGATATTATACTTAATAAAATTAAATACATTTAAAAATTATTCTGGAACAAAATTATTAATAATTAAATAACATAAATAATAAAAAAGAGTTATATGAATACTTATCCAAAAAAAAGCATTAATATATATACAAGTTTTGTGGGAACATCGAGAGGAGGATAACAGTCTTTTCTATAAATTTAGATTATTATTTAAATTAAACATCTTTATTTTAATGATAATTAAAAACAATTATATTTAATTACCGAACCTATCACAAGAGAATTTGTGCAATTGAATTGAACCGAATTGAACCAGTGACATGTAAAATGTTCAAGTACAGGTTACATTTGCTCAAAATTCCACTTCAAACTACAGAAAATTCTGTTAGCTTTTCATTTAAAGCTTTCTATTTATTGAAATTTATAAAACTATTCATTATAATCAAGAAATAGAGTAACAGAAATAACAGTTTGCGAAAATTAAAGTAGATTATAAAGTAAATAACTCAATGAATCTTATAAATTACTTATAATATAATAACACTAATCGAAAATTGTATAAATAAATTGCGATAAAGTTAATTAATTTTCGGATTTAAATCATTATTTTACATGATTTTTAAGAAATTCCGAATTTAATTTTAATTAAAATTTTAATAATATTAATATTTAAAAGTTATCAACATTAATTTTTGAACGATTGTCTTCTGATATTTGACATGTTGGCATGTTTATATTAATGACATGTTGACAATATGAATGTTTTGATACAAAGGACGACCATTTCTCAGGAAATGATATAAGATGGACATCCTGAAAGGAATAATATCAAAATAATGAAGATCAAAACATCCGTAGAAAATATTTTTCTTTCTTCAGTTAAAATATTTCAAAATCAATATACATATATATATTAAGTCAATTCTTATCTAAATTTTACTCTTGTAACAACATCAAATAACCATAATAACCTGAAAAGGGGTCTTAAAACAACTCGATACTTGATAAGATTAAGGTTAATTTAATCGATATAACCGTAAAGAGATAAGAGTTATGAGCATTTGAGAGAAGAGAAGAGCAAGAATGATATCTTTAAACAAGAATAAATTGTTAAAAAAGTATATAAAAATCAATTTTAAATTTATAAATTATATAATTCACGTTGAATTAAATTATTTTCGAGTTTATAAAACTTTAAAAAAAAACAGTCTTTTTATAATTCATTTTCAAATAAAATTTTTATCTATTAAATTTATATAATTATAAATTATATATAAGAGNTCAAAAGTTTACTTTTAATTATTAATCAATTTTATTCCTGAAAATCTTATCCTCATTATTCCCGAAAAGACTGATTTTCACTTTTAAAAGTGCAAGTGGATATTAAATACGTGGTTTCTTCTAATTATAAAGAAACTTTCTATTTGTAGAACTGTCAGAAATTGCTATCATTTTCGATTTATTTAAAAAATTAATAAAAATGTGTAATTTATATTAAAATAAAGATAATTAGTTTAAATTGTTTTATTTACGTTAAAATAATTTAAATAAATAAATTTTTTATTAGTTTAATTCATTTGACGTATAAAAATATTAAAATTAAGCCATTTAAAATTTGAAAATTTAAGTTTAGTTTAATAATAAATTAAAACTGGATTTATATATGTTGATCTTGTTAAATTTTATAAAATATTACTTATGATGTGAGTTATTTTGTGGTTTATACAAACCGAAAATTTCATATTGACACAACCGATATTGGTTCAAACTGTCTGTCAAAATGAATATATATTCCCTAAAGGTTTGTACTCATCTATTAATATCAGTCAACTGATCAAATACTGTTTAGAAATTATTAAAATTAAAACGGATATTAACATTTACATACGGAAATTACCTTATTTTTTTGTTATTTTTTTCAAAAAAATTATATAATTATGTATAGATTTTTCTTTATCAACATTTCTAGAATTATAGACTTAATTTTTGTGTAAAAATATTTTAAAAAAATTAAATTTTACGAGCTTAAATGATATAAAGTTATATTATTTATTTTCTGAAAGGAGTTATGATACCAATATAGAAGCAATCATTAATTAAATACAAAATTATGAGATAATTTTATTGTAAAAAAACACTTGAAAATGTAAAATATACATTATTTATTATTCAAATTTGAAATTTTTATATTGTAGTAAGGATTTCTAATGTTAAATGTAGGAGACATTATTAAATACAGAATTATGAGAGATAATCAGTCTTTGGTTAACTAAATAATCATTTACTTCTCTTTACTCACATTTCGGAGGTTATTATAATAATCGTAGGATTTTATTAGATTTATTATGTTCTAGAAAAGTTGTAACACAAGATGGAAGCCTTCCTCAGGGGAATGATGCCACTGTACACCATCGCAACTCACACAGATTTATTACGTCGTTAGAGGATAAATTATCTGGTTATGCCTCTTAGGGAATTAATGTATCGTGAAAGAAATATTTAAAAATACTTATTATGATAGTATAATTAATAATTTAATGTTTTTCCTTTCTTCTTCTCTTTGCAGGTTTTAGAGTGAATGACTAAAATGGCAACGATCAGGCCAATTGCTTTGATCGTGACGTTTGCGTTAATAAATTACTGTCAATCGTTCTTGCTGCTTCCAGGATTTTTTCCAGGATCACAAAATTTAGTATCTGTTCATCGTCGTCAGAGCGAACAAATACCACGACATTTACCAGAAGTATCAGAACCTGTGCCATCGTGCGCAGAATTGAGAGCCATGTGGCGCCATATGAATAGAATGGCTAGACACAGCGAATTGACTAACGAAATCCCTCAATTTCCAAATACATTAGATCAGATAATGCCGATGAGGGAATATCCCGATTATATAGAATATCCAATAGGGAAAATCCGGACAAGACCAGAAGGTAGAAGACAACCCACGAGATCCACCAAGACCAGGATAGGTTTATATTCGGGACAGGTATATCCAGGAAGCAGGATGAATATCCCTGGACGTTTTGGAGGGCCAGCATTACCAGAAGATATGCTCGGTAATTATGGAACTATTGTGAATAGTCCCGCTGAAAAACAACGCGTTAAGAACGAACAGTTGTTTAACAGACTTGAATTGCAAGTGGGTAGCTCCCTACCAGAAATTGGAACATTTAAACTCTTTCCTGACGAAGGGGACAATGCTTATAGAAATAAATATAAATATGGTAACGTAAGAAACATGGATTCAACTCGAGATCCGAGTGTTGTCATCATTCCAGCTTTGGCAGATGTGGAAGGAGAACCATTTACTTATCAAACGAAATCTATTGCAAGACAAAAGGTAATTTCGTAATGATTTTTTACTCATGTTTTATAACACTTAATTTAAAAAATAAAGAAATATATATATATCCTATATATATAATTTATACGTTACAATTAAATATAAACTTATAACGAGTCGAGAAAATTTGTTTTCATGTCAGAAAAATGCAATCTGATAGAAAGAGAGATAGAAAAATATTTCATTTCTAGGCTATTTCCGGTTAATGTACGCTTCGCGGATTATTCGCATCTTAGCTTTTACTTTTATATATATATATATATATATAAAACCCGCAACAAAGTTCATCAAATTTGCATTCCACGCACGAACTGAATTCGTTACTAAAGAAAGGATTCTTCAGTAGAGTTATGGAGAATTTTCTGCGTGATATGAGTGAATATTAGCTTCTTTTTCTCATGCCACACGAGTAATTTATTTATAAACATTCTTTNTTTTTTTTATAAAGAAACTTTCTATTTGTAGAACTGTCAGAAATTGCTGGAAAGGTGGTGATTTTTTATTGTTTATGACTAAAGAAATCGTAGTGTCACAAATGAAACATACTATTTGTACCTTAATAAATTTCAGATTGTCTATTGGACTTATGGCAATCTGGATTTTTTATTCTATTCTTTAAACCTACAGTTTGTATATTTTTACACTTAAATTAATAGTTTAATGTATGTTATTGAACTTGTTAACCTAATGATAAATATAGAAGAGAAGGTACTTTAGATGTTTAATGGGGATTTAAACATAAATATTCTAAAAATAGCAAGCACATTTATTATTTTACAAATACTTTTTTTTATATTTTACATAAATTCTTTAAAATTATTGACAATTATTTTAAATCAATAGCGATAACTTAAAATTTTAGGTAGGTTACACACAAACGAGCTGATTAAAGTCTAACTTGTAAGCTCTTATCAAAAAATAAAAACGTTTTTTTTATATTCATTTTAAAATATTTAAAATATTGTATTATAAATATTTTATATATTTTATTTTCAATTTTTATCATTAATTTTCCTAATTAACAATTATAATTTTTATAGTTCCTTAAAGGTTTGATAGACTTACACGCTTATCCACAGACGAAAAGTCAGAAAATGAAACGCGATATTTAAATATTTCATTATAATTGAAAATAATTGACTGTTCATTAAGTCGAAATGAAACAAAAGCTACAAAATTTATATTATTTATCGTCTTTTTTATGAGTAAAAATAAATTATTTAAGCTAAAAAAAGGAACAAAAGGTCGTAAAATTGTTTCGTAAATAACTTTAATTTTTTTCAGTTTACCATTGGCTATTAAATTAAAAATTCATAAACTTTATTAATTTTAATTATTTTTTTCAAGATTTATTTTCCAATTATGAAAGGAATTATCTTGTTATTATCTTCGAATATAACTAGACACAAAGCAAAGTGCCATTCAATTTGCAGATTGATCGCTTTCGAGTGGTCTTCAAGAGGTCAATTACAATAACATACTACCATCGAGATAACGAACTGAAGGAAAAGAGCACTAAAATTTCTCAAAATTTATATTAATTTTAAATTTTATTAAAGTAATTTATAGTTAAAAAGATTACTTCAATCATAAGTCTGTTAAAGATGGTTCAAAATGACTAGAAATCAAGTCTTCGTTTCGTAAAACTCGAGCTTAATGAAACGTGAAGTAGAGATTGAGTCAATGGCTTTCATACTATATTTTCTTCACATTTAATAAATTTATTATATTCTGTACAAAATTATAGTTTATATGGAAGATTAATTTAAGCCACAATACCGAATTATTAATTTATAATGAAGTAAATTGATATAGTAACTTACATCTTAATTAAACAGGTTTATAATTTTGCTAATTATTTTATTTAATTTGACATAACTGTATATTTTTATTGAAATATTATACGAATTGTCATCAAGTAAATTCTTACAAAAATGTAGCGTCAACGAATGCATCAGTAAGTTCTGAAAATGTTTTGGTCCGGAGAGCACTTACGTTTTAAAGAAACTTCTAGCCATCCACATCTGCACCCAAATGGCAGATATTTATTTTATCCGCATCCACAAACACCAAGATTTCTTCCCATTAACTCAAAAATGGGTAAAGTTTTCGGAGTGCAGCTTCTCTTTGGTAATTCAGAAAAGATTCGCGCCTTTTGATCACATGACTAAATTTTTTCCTTCATTTTTTTCTTATTTTTACTTTTTTTTTTTTTTGGGAGGAACCTTTGGCATTCATCCAAGGGGCGGAATTTTCAGTAAAAATTCTATAGCATTGTTCGTTTCCTCGAATCTGGAAAAAGCCGTAGACCTATAAAAAGTCACTTTCTAAAAGGAAAGAAGGGAAAGAAAAAAGTAATTTTGACGCATTCTAGATAACTATATTCTTTCGAATCGTGTTTATTCACAACATATTTATCAAAGGACCAATATACATACATATAAATAAATTGAAAATATATTATCTTCATTATATAAAATCGTCCAAACTCAATCACTTTAAACAAGAATATTCTACAGAACTGATTAAAGTAAAAGGTTGTTAAAATTAATTTTCAGCCACTGTAATTATTGTAGAAATATGTAAAGTAATAAATTTCCTTTCCGGACATCTTTTCGTGCAATTAAAATTAAATTCTCAACATAATAAATAAAATTACGTCTTAAATAAATATTTAAATAATTAATAATAAATACTTACTTTCTTAATAAACAAGTGAACTTATGTTTGAATAACAATTATAATGTATATAGAAAATTATTTTGAAACTTTTCTATTTCAAAATCTTATTTATCATAAAATATTATCTGAATAGTCCCTATATTTATATACTTTCTTCGAGTATTATGCAATTTATTTACTGTAGAAGATGAGCTTTATATACTATACAATTGAATGTTAGAGGTAGGTGAATCAAAGGTCGTTTAACTGTTTAAATATTTGTTGTAAAAAATTGGATAAAGTATTCACTTTTATTTGTCTTTTCAGCTGCATTTTAAAGGATTTTCTGATCGAGCATATTTTCTAACGCTTCAGTAATTTTTATCAATATATTTTGGAATATTTAATGTAAAATTCTTCCATTACATTTTTACAAAAATGCATTCCAGAAATATGTTCTCTCCTTTGTTTATGTAATAAAAAAGTAATAACAACTTTAAATACCGTATTATTACAAAGTTAAGAAGCATTCCCATATATTTCCGAATTGAAAGGGTCTATTTCTCTTAAATTCGAAGTTTACTTTTACTGAGGATCGTCGAGAGGAGTGACCATCCAGGAGCATTTTTGTAATTCCTACCCCCTATAAATTAATGTTAGATTTACTAGCAAAAAATTAAATCTTTAAGACTTCTATTTATTAATAAAAAAAACTTTCTCTATGTATTTTATTTGTTTAAAAAAGAAAGGAAAAAGGAGCTCGATCTATCCCTATACCAAGCTTTCGATGGCACTGCTTCTACTTATTATCTAATTTAATTCCTGAAAATAGTTTTACCACTCTTTTAGAAGACCCGCTCCCGTTTTTAAAAGTGGGATGGATGGGTGTGAAATTCTAGATTTACTTCTAATTATCTTCCAATTTTATTCCCAAAAATCCCATTTTAGAATTAGGGCTGTGCCTTAAAATTGAGATTTACATCCAATTATTATACATTTTTTTCCTTCTTGAAAATCCTATTTTAAAAGCGAAGATAGAGTTTTAAATTCAAAGCTTTCTTCTAATTATCATTCAAATTTGTTCCTAAAAATCTTATGCTAAAAAGTAGGGTGCTTCGTAAATTTCAAAAGTTTACTTTTAATTATTAATCAATTTTATTCCTGAAAATCTTATCCTCATTATTCCCGAAAAGACTGATTTTCACTTTTAAAAGTGCAAGTGGATATTAAATACGTGGTTTCTTCTAATTATCATTCAATTTTTTTCTTAAAAATTCTATTTTAAAGAGGAGAATGAGTTTAAATCGGAGCTTTAAATTCAAGAGTTATTTCGAATTATCATCCATCTTGTTTCTAAATTCTTAGATTTTATCTTAGAATTTATCTTAAATTTTAAAATGATACAGTATTCATATTTTAAATTTGAAATTAATATTTATCGATTATTCTTGAAATTTATCTATAGAAAATTTAATATAAAATTTTGCAATTTAAATTAATATTTAACGTTATCAAAATGGTATCATCTATTTCAGAATAAATGGTATACAGTACATAAATGTCTAAACACGAGTATAGTGATGTTTCATTACATAAACTTTCCTAATTTCACAATATTTATTACAGTAATTGAATATACAGTAGCATCGAACATTAAACTAAATCACCTCGATTACCTATCAATTATTCCTTGTAAACTTTTCATCAACTGCTTCAACTTGAATCTTAAATGATTAGTTAACACTCCTTCCTGTAAATGGAGTACGAACCGTAACAAAACTAATTACGTTTCATCAAACAATTAAAGTAAGTACAGTATCGTTAAATTTTATATAAAATCGAAACAAAAAGTATTGATTTTCTAACAAATAATGATAATAATAATAAAAAAAAAATTGTATTTTTCAATAAAACGAAAACGAATAATGTCAAAATTAGAAGTATGTCAATAATATTTACCGTCACCTAGCAACCATTGTTTCGCCATTGTAGTGTAATGACCTGTGACCGTCCTGAAATGGCATCGATACTATTCATTCGATGTATTATTTGCACCAATTGTAAATTTACTTTATTATAAGAAAAAGAAGGATGAAAGTTTCTCTTGTGTGATGACTAAAGTTATGTCAAGCCAAGTATCGATAGAGTCGAGAGTCGAGTTACTTCCGTTCTTTATTCTTTCACTCAATCAACTGGTAATAGATTTATCGATTGTCTTTACCAATGAGTGCACTTCTTAAAGTGAGAGTTGTCTAGAGTGGTTTGCTATCTAACTTTTGTTACACCCCCCTCCCTATCCAATAAAAAACTTCAGACACTGCAACATTCAAAATAGCCAATTAAAATCTGTCTAATTAACTCTATTGAACTGTTATTTTGTGATGGACGTCGATACTTGCCTGTTTTTTTTTTAATCTGTTACATCATTACAGTAACGTCGCTCGCTACGTCATTCGGTCGAAATCATGACGTCGTGTCATTGTTATAGACCATTTTTTTCTCATTTTATCGATCACTTTGATATGATAGCATTTTAATAAATATATTTTAAACTTACTTTTAAAATTAATTTGACATTTTAAAGCTTTTAATTAACATTTTTATCACCATAAATATGGGACCATTAAAAAAATGTAAACACTAGGAACAGAGTTTAGTATTGTATCAATAATTTTTTATTGTAATATATTAAAAAATATTTATATTTTATCATATTTACTCTTTAAAATTTTATATATAATAATGTCATCATCATTTAAGTAATATTATGGTTCCACTTTCATTTTCCATTGTTATAATAATTTCATTAAAAGATAATAACGTCATTACGACATATAATTTACTCGTTTTATTACATTTTCGTAAAATTTCACAACTTTGTACGTCGAAGTGATGATGTGCTATTCGCATTTACATCCATCTATAATGACTAAATTAACAATTATTAGTTATAAAATGATATACTGTAGACATTACATTACTTTATGTAACTGCATGTAGACATTTACATATCTTGGTTGTTACATTTAAAATTGTGTCATATTAATTTAAGCAATATCATCTGATTGTAATTCCATTCATTGTTACATTGTAACAGAATATCTTCTACAGTAGTATCTAGAGAAAGTATCCGATCATATTACATTACATTAACGTATTCATCAATTATGGATATAGTAACTAATTAACATTAAATTACGTTAACTAACAAATTACGTTATTAACTTTAAAATATATATTAATTACAATAATAGAAACAAGTTAAAAATACAATTAAACCTGTGAACAACGGCCACTGATGGGGTATATAAAATTGGCCGTTATTTGGAAGTTATTTCGTATATATTTTTGTTCCAAAAAAAGTGAAAATAAATGGTCCTTATTTATAGGTGGCCGTAATTTGTAACATATATCGAAATAAACAATTTTTTTTTTTTCGTTTAAACAATTGAAATCAAAAGAATTTGAGCCGATTTAGTCCGTTATGGTATTGAGAAGGTCAAACTCCTTTGACTACCATAACGGCCCAAATTAATAATAAAATTTAATCTGAGAATAAATGAGACAAATATGCAAACTAAAAAAATTTTTTTTTAGAAAAAAATCCCAATATTTCAATAGATTATAAGTATTTTCCAGGTGGCGCTACTACCGTAAACAGTTTCAAAAGACTGCTTGTGGCGACGCTGCTAAAAAAAAAATCATTTTAAAAGTAGCAGCGCCACCTATATTTTCCATTTTTTTTGTTAAAAAATTTTTNATTAAAATTTTATTGTTGTATGACTTACTTCATAAATCTTATGTTAGATAGTTTCATATATTATAAATTAAAGATTAGAAAGAATTACCTTTTCATCATTGTCATCATTGTCATTATTGTTATCTGCTTGATGTTACCGAAACCGGAAACCTTATTGCATCAGATTAACTTTGTAAGCTAACGAATCACATCAAATGCCAAAATTTATTTATAAAATTCTCACATTATTTTAGATATATTGCATATTTAAATATAATATTTATAATTAAAATAAGTAAGTATCAATTTTAAAAATAACTTTTGTAAATTTGAAAGTTTTATAATTATTCTAGAGAATTTTAAATTAACAATTCGATAGATTAATAGTGTTTATTGTTATATTTTACACTGATTTTTTGGGTGTAACACAATTTAAATATTTTTAAACTGTGTTACACTCAAAAAATTCGGTTTTTGGATGTTTTTTTGGGAGAAAAATTTAACCAAAAAAAAAAAACAATTTAAATATATTTAAATTGTGTTTATTGATCCTAATGTTGCCTTTTAGTATTTTAAACTAACATGTATATCAATTGACATATAACAACAATCAGATCGCACAATGACAATTTCATTATTCAGCAGCGTGATGTCAACGTTACGTCCCCGTCACAATAGAATGACGTCACAGATGACTTCTCCATTGACAATGCTTGGTTAAATTGTCTTATACAATACTCAGTATCATTCATTTCAATACTTTAATGTATCATTATATGTCCGTTTTTACTGCAAAACTGGGATAATAAACCCGCTAAGACGACATAATAAGGTTATTATAACGTCATATTGATAAATACAACTCAGAGAAAATTTAATTTTATAACATATTTCGATTGTTAACTGTGTATAAAACGTAAAATATCGAATAACCTCAAGCCACGCTGATTTACATAATGATAATAAAGAGTGATTTATTATCCTGTGCGATATATATCGAATTTATTTCTTGTAAAACCTATTAAAAAAGCGAATTGTTTAACATTAAAAATATAAATATATATATTCAAAGTACAAAGAGCTTTCAGATAAAGAATTTTATTTCATTTAAAAGAAAAAGAGCGTAAAGTATGACCTTTTTTAAACATTAAAAGATAAATTTGTGTAAAGTTAATATCATACTGTATCATTTAACAAAGTTATTTCTGAAGCACCGGAGCGCATTTATAAGCCATAAACCACGTACAATCTTTTTAAACGGGTACACACTTTGCTACTAAAGTTTTTTTGACGTGTAATATACTCATAAACTGCTGAACGAAGGTAATAGGAACGCGGTTATATTATATAACTTGTCTATTATTTTAGTATAAATGTTATCTACTTATAAGCTTCAGATATTTGTGTGAATGTTTAGTAAAGTTTACGAAATATATATTTGTACAATTTTAGTATTAAAATTAAATTGAATAGGCTAGGTGTAGATTACTTATAAAAATTGCTTTATTGTTATTTTTATTTTCTGTTTTTCTGCCATTTAAGTATTACAAGCTAGTGTAGCATTACTACTGCTTGAAAGTATTATTTTCTATAGCAGTGGTACGTAAACTTTTTCGATTGGTGGGACAAATAACGGGCCGTAAATATTTTCTATATTTCATATAAGCTATACAAAAGGTCCATTTCTATCATTTATAAGTTATAAGTTAAATATTTTAGCGGCCGAATTTGGCCCGAGAGCATACTTTGGGCACCGCTGTTACCGCTTAAAAGTACTATTTGTTACTACTGTAGGGCATTGATACCACTTAAAATTACTATTTGTTACTATGGCATTATTACTGGTTAACCGTATTTGCCACAATTTTATTGCTACGGATTAAAAAAAAATTCTATTTGTTGATATATTTTTTAATGGATAAAGTTTTATAAATGCTATCATATTATTTTAATAATAATTTTGATAAAATAGCGTGAGTTATTTTCTTGTTAAATATGGAGAATATATGAGAAAAATATGTATGATTGGAAAATGTAATACTGTTTTCTGAAGATTTATTTAATTGTTATAGATTCATGTTTCAAATTTTTATTCTAATTTTTTTTGGTTTAAAAAATAATACTTTACTTTAAAAGTGAGTCAAGTTTAAGTTTTTATAAATGGATTTTCAGGTAAAAGAAATTTCATTATAATTAGAAGTAAATATAATTTAAGAGAATTCATTAAAAAGTAAATGTTACTTATTTATTAAAGTATAGTCAACAGAAACTATAAGATAAACAGGATATACAATAAGATTTTCATTAAGTGCTAATTTGGAGTGATAAAGAATACCAAGAAACTGAGGTAACCCATTTTAACTTCGAAAACGTGCGGAAAGTATGTCTTAAATTATAAATAATAAATTCTATAAACAACTTTTATAATTCATTTGCTTGCATTAATTAAATAATTTTAAAATGTTTAGTTTCACTTAGCGTAATTATTTTCGGGGAGTACTGTATTTGTAAACATGCCTTTACTTTCAAGTTAAAAAAGGGGTAAAACAAGAGTGAGAAAAGATGAGGTCGTAAAAAAAGGAAATTTATTTATTTCTTGAGAGAAAAACATAATCAAATTCATTAAATTATTTTTCTTAAGAAAAATAATACTTAATGTCAAACCAAGGGGAGAAAGATAATTGCCGTTCTTTTGATTAAATATAACATTTAATTCCAAATAAACAAAATTTTCTTTGAAGTCTAATTAATAAAATTTACATTTGTAAAACTTGTTTACAGTTTAATTTTTATTTTAATTAACTTAACTTAATGATCTTTAATGTTAATAAAGGTATTTTTTAAATTAAGTAACAAACTATGATAAAAATCTATAGAACTCCTTTTCCTCCTCAAGATATCGAGTTTTAGAACTCGAAGATACTAAAGTTTAATAACTTTAAGAACCAGTTTAATTAGAAATTAATATCTGATAGTTAACTTTGATTGATTTATTAGAATTAAGTTAAAAAAAAGAAGATCCGGAGACAATCAAAGCTTGATTACTTCATTCCTTTCACCAGTTATTGTGATTGACAAAGGAAAGTCTGAACATCCAGATTAAGTTATAAAAGAAGAAAAAAGGAAGAAAAAAAATGTTAGACCCAAAGAAAAAATTAACTTAAAATGACTGCTATTTAGAAAAGTAAAAGGCTTTTATATAAATTTTTTTCCTTATTCGATATTCGAAAATACACGACGGAAATTTAATAGAAAATTTTTTCTCTTCTCAATATCAGTTTGAAAATTCAATTACTTTCAGAGTTTTGATTGACGTTTCTGTTACGGTTACAAAATATTTAACTGTAACAAAAGGGAATTTCAGAAAGTTAATTGTGTGTACATTCGCTGCTTATTAAATGTTGATTTTTTTTTTGGTTATATTTTACGAATTTTAACATGTTTATATCATTTAAGAACGTAATTTATACTCAACTATCCATGATTTTTAATTAAGAAAAGATATTTAAAAGTTATAAACCATCTTAAAATGCGTAACTAAATGAGCTTAAATATGTAACATTAATGATTTTCTTTTATATCAGATATTATAAAATATATTAAATTAAATTTTTTCTTTATAAATTTTAAGGTAACTAAGTTGACTGAAGCTTATAAAATCTTGTTTGGAAATTGTATGTAAGCATTTTATTGCTGTCATCTTCTGACATCATTTCTAGAATGTAAAATGTACAGAATGAATTGACTAGAGAAGCAAATGCTTTAAATAGTAAATCCAGATCTTATCTAGAAACATAACAAAATTGAAAGCAATGCAATTTAAAATTTAATTTATTAAAATTGCTGTAGTTTAAATTTTCACTCAGTCGTGTATATCTATGAGTGTGTGGGTGTGTAAATATGACTTTAATGCAAAAGTATATAAAAATAATTTATTTTTTAAAAAAATAAACTATTAAAATATTCATTTTATCTACGTTTAANTATATATATATATAAAGTAATATATACATTTTTAAGAATAATATTTTTTAAAATATTTTTTATACCGTTCCAAAGAAAGATTTATGATAAGGTAATATTTATATAACTATTCTAACCTTTATAAATTCTACTACTTGTTCACATTGTATATATTTTTTATATGAATAAGTGATAAATTGTTTTTTGGTCCTATATAAATAAATTTAATCTGAATTTTTCAAGCATATTATAATGTTACCCTACGAAACATTATTATTTTTTGTGAAATATTTATTTTTTCGTGACTTAAAAATCTTTTCTCAACTTAGCTAATTTTCTGTAGGAGGAGGGGAAAAAAGAAGAAAAAATTTAATATCTCTCTCTCTCTTCCTACTTCAAAATTTAAAGTTGATGTTCTGTGCCGAAGGGTTATTTGTGGCAAAAGTGTTGGAATTTTTCAATAGCAGCTGAATGTTAAGATAGAAAAGGGAAATTTGAAGCGTTAAAACCTCTTAGAATCAAATATTTCTTGCACTTTTCTGAAAGAATTCGAGAACAAGATACAAAAATTATATTTGTAAAGTATGAAGATATTCATTTTTTAATGTTAAAATTAATTAATAAGTAATAAAATGAATCTAAGAACAAGATGAGGAGTTTGTAAATTACATTTGTAAAGTATCTTATACATCACTTCGTAGTGAATTCATTACATAAGTACATTTTTTTTCTTTTGGATTCTGAAGGCATTAAAAGGAACTTTTTCAAGCCTACTGTAGGTTTGACCAGACTAACAATAAAGCAGTTGGATGGTGAAGAGGCAGTTCAACATATCAGAAACAGATTCCAAACATTCCTGGTTTTTTTTCCGCCTGGATTCGAACCCTGGATCCCCAGAAAGATAAACTATTGATAGAATAGCGCCTTAATCTAGTGGTTTGCAACTGGGGTGCTGCGAAATATAGTGCCACAACACTTCTTATGTATATTACTAAAAATACGAAAGACTCAGTAACTCTATATTGAAAAAGAAGTAGGGGTGCCGCAAGAAAATATTACCAAGTTGGGGTGCCACTGTTTGAAAAAAATTGAAAAAACACTTCCATCGGGCAGGCCACATTAATATTAGTACATTAGTACAATTTTAGTACATATGGTTTGTAAGATGTAAAGATATTCATTATTTTTAATGTTCGAATAAATTAATAGGTAATTAAACGTAAGGTAAATTTGAAAATTCATTTTCATAGTAACAAGATTTAAACTGAATCATCTTTTAAGTACAGTACGAAATGGTTACGAATAGTAACGATTGTTTAATGCGTGTCGCTACAGTATTCTATCGTTACATCAATAACTATGGTTTAGGCAGCTACATTTTTTACGTAGGTGTTTATGTACAGTTTGGCACAAAAACCGTTGTAAAGACTAAATTACAACTAATTTAATTGTATTTTTAATCAAATTTTTTACTGGTTTGTAAGGGGAAACATTGTTCTAAACTCATTACACAATTTATCTTCATAACAGTATCTGAAACAAGGAAAAAAACTCGGTTAACTTTTGAACCACCTTGTAGAATATTGAAATTGGATTTTTAAAATTGAAAATTAACAATGATATTCAAATTTAACTTATTTTTGCGAATTTGATGCTTTGTTTATGTTATTATTGATTAGTAATAGTAATATTATATTATATAAACCTATTTCTACAATAGATTGGAAAATAAATGTTGAAATTTTATTCTATTTGTAAATATATAGATACAATTTCATATGCGAAATAATAAATACGCCCATTTTTACTTACATTAAATATATTTTATATACAATTTATACCGTGTTTTATGAGTTTTAAGTACTTAAGTGTGAATATATAGCAAAAATCTTGAAATTTTTTAATAATGACTGAAAAGAAAAGAAATGTTAAGGTAAAGATAAAATATATATCTTCTTGCAGAAATCCAAAACAAGATACTGAGATTTGCTAATATTTTAATATAAAAAATAATCGCTGTGTTTAATTATCTTAAAATATAAAAATTCTTTCTTATTTTTATATATTATAATATTTTACAATTCAAGATTAGAGCGTGTCAATTGCTGTACTCAAGTGCCAAATGGTTTTAAGGGTATTAATATATCGAACTAATATTTTAATTTTTTTGTATTATATCAAAGTATTTTACGTAGAAAATTCTATTTTTGATTATTTTTTAGTTCTCAGATGCGTGACTCATCGATAATCTACGCCATCTGATGGTTTCTGATGTACAGTACAGTACAATACACATTTAGATAATTAATCTGAATTTTATTTGCTTTATCTCAATTTTAACTTCATATTAAAGCGTTTCTAGCTCACAAGTGGACTTGTCAGCCCTATTGGACTGATATTTACTCGAATGCTAGACAATGAGCCTAGTTTTCATCAGACTTTTCCTGCCATTTTGGCGATTAAATTAATACCGAAACACTCAATTCCTACTTATTATATATTGTTTAAATATGAGAATAAATTATTACAATATTAACTTGTAATTATATCAGCTAAATTATATAATATAACTACTATTTATATAAAGATTATTTTCCATATTCTTAGAAAGGTCTTGACGCTAATAATAAGTTATTTGCCATTTTATGTACAGGGATCGATAATAAAAACATTGAACTACAAGACGGATTTCAATAAATCACTATACAAATCAGCATTAAGTGTGACTCACCGTGATACACATCGTTTGTGTCAAACTGTAATGCGATCCATCTGTGGGTCACGTCGAGCTGACCGCGTTAATAGATAAATAGCTATTGTCTCTTTCTTTTTATATTTTATAAATATAAAAGTAAATTTTAATCGACTTCATTAATTAGGAATATTGTTAATGAGTTCGAGTTGAATTATTAGAGTGAAGCGCTTAGTTTGAACTTTATATTTTGTATCAAGAAATGCGATATTTTATGCCAACGATTAACTAAATTAAAAATATTTTAACGTATCTATTGATAAGATAATTTTAGAAATAAACTATAAAATAAATGTCTTTCGCTTCCAAAATGATCGAGATATAAAACTTAACTTGAATGATCCAAATTCTAAAACATGTAAATGCTGACTTCAAATACTTAATTTTGAAGATTATAGAAAAAAAAAAAGATATAAATAAAAATTCAAATGATTTTTAAAGTAAATACTAAGAAGACGATAGTATCTTTATTTTAACCACTGAGAGTAAATTCTCTCAGGAAGCTGAAAGAATTGATCTGGTTGATTCCTTTCAAGATAGCTCCAATTATAGGATTCTAAACTTCAGAACATTATGGTTGATGGAGAATGGAAAAAGTAACAGCGATAGACATCATTCCCGAAAAAATAAATCATGTGATGTTTGATCAAATCTTTTACTAATCAACTGTTTTCAATTAGTTGGTGACTAAATAACCAATTTCGCCAATCAGTTACTTGCAAATGTAGCAAATCAATCTTCATGTAGTTTATATCTATGCGTATCGCATTTATTCTTTTCTTATTTTAAATTAATGGAGTAACCTTTTAGTAAATATTTTGTTACATTGTTTATGTAAATTTATTATTATTTTTTAAATTTCGGATACACATTTCTGCTTGATTAGCCTGAAATAATATCTTCTCACACAAACTACAGTATTGAATTTAAAATACAGGGAAGATCAAACGTCAGTTAACCGTGTGAATCGTTCGAGAAAACTATTAAAACATTACAATCTGTGTATTAAACAGAAATACTCTCGTTTTAAACAATTTTTATACAGTTTTAAAATATTTGAATGAGGCAATAATTTAATCTGTACAATGGTTAACTGACTTTTGGTTCATACTGTAGTCTAAAATCTATAAATATCAATATTTAAGCAATATAGATTCACTTTTAAGCAATTAAAATGAGCTACTTTTAAAATAATCTGTTAAAAAATAATCATTCATTAAATGTAAGATGGTTTATTTATTTTAAATAAATGATTAAATATATAATAATATTTTTATAAAAAATAATAAGAATTTTCGGATCATATCTTCATATATATAATCCTGTACTTGTTATTAAAAAGTGTTCATTTCGAAACATTATTAATAACTAGGATAGATAAATCAAGATACGGAAATACAGAAATATGATTTACGATGTCATTATTGAGTTATATATTCTATTATAATGATATTATATTATGTTCTGTACTAATTGATTCGTAAATACAAAATGGATGAGTGTTACTATTTTAAGGTCTTTTATTGGCCTTAAAATAACATTAAACAGCGGTTTAGATAATTTTACATAAATCATTTAAAAATTTATAACAATCATTTTATACAAAAGTTAAATACAAGAGATTATTTTATTTCTAAGAAAATTTTATAAATGTAAAATGACTTCTTAAGTGATAAACGGAATAATTGGAAACAAAAAAGTTCTCGAAAGAAATTTCAATATAGGGCTATTGAAAAAGTCAGAAAATTCTCTCATTATATTAATGAGACAATTTATTTAAACTGACAGTTACGTTAACAGCAAATTTTAAATTGAAATATTCGAAATTATCTCAATTTTCTCGAAAATGTTTGCCATAATTTTAATGAAAATTGATATAAAAAACGTAGTTTGGCTTACTAAAATTATTCTGAAAATTTCATGACCTCATCTCAAGGGATCTTCTACATATTCAACAAACATATAACGACAGACATACAGACGGAATACTAACGTAATCTTATATATATAGGCCTATATATATATAAGTCGCCGTAAGAATACCTAAAAACTTTAAAATACTTTTTGTAAACAGTTTTATTTTAATATAAACTCAGTAAAAATTCTTTTCTTTTGAGATTTTCTGTTATTGTTATCGTCCATTAGACAAAATCGGATTTCTTAATGTCGAAATATAAAAATATTGTTTACCTAAAGATAAAATATAACTGAATTTATATGTTTAATCACGTATTATATTTACCGATGTGAATATGATTTTATCACGTTGTAACTTTCAGAAGATAGAAAATGGGCGATATGAAATTAATATCGATTTTACTAGTTTAATACGTCTCTATTTTGTAAATTGTATAGATAAAAATAGTATAAGAAACTTTCACGATTAACGAAAAAGTCAATTTATAATATTTGTGAATTATTCGTTAGTGGAAAAAATATGGAACGTGCAATGAATATATACAGTATATCTTCTTAAAAGATTTAATAAGCATTGAAGAGACGTGAAATTTTTATCGCGTTATTTCTTTACAGTGAAGTTATTTTGAGATTTATCCCTATTAGAAACACTTTGCAAAAGGATATTAATATCAAACAAAAGCTAGGGGCATTTCCTCGAGAAACAAGACAAATTGCGCCTCCGACGCCTGCTTTTGACACCTTCGTAGTTATACATCATTGAGTTTACGCTGTAGCTGATAAAGGAATTTTTATACGAAGCATTAAGGAACGTTTACAAGTGCAACTTAACTTAATTAAAACAATACTTTCATAAAGTATTGTTTTTTTTATTATTTAAATATTTTATTTTTATTTATTTTTATGCTAATTTACAAAATTTTATTTTCTGATTTAGTTAATCGAAGTTTATGTAGTAATTTTACTTTTTATTTAAAATAAAGAAAAATTTAAATTTATTCATACATTTTTAAAAATACATGACCGTTATTTTTTAAAATTTCAATTTGAAATCGAAAAAAACGGTCGTTTATGAAAATTACATCAACGATTGGTCGATTTTGATTATTTTTGTGTAACGGACGATTGTTTTCTTCTAAAAGAAATTGTAATTGGTAAATACATTATGAAAACAGATAATTTTTTAAAATCTTTATCGTTAAATTTTCGTTTTAAAGAATTTAAAATTAATTCGTTTTCTTATCTTAACCAACTGCAAGTAGTTTTAAATGCAACTTTTTAACGGTAATTACTTTTCTCTCTATCGATAATAAAATTTAGAATGCCGTCTTACCCTATCCAAAGTTCGAATTTTATCCGTGGAATACTTAATTGTTCTCCTAATTACCTATTATTTATAATTACAGGCAAGCTGCAAAAGATTTGAAGGTAAAGTTTGCAAAAGACGAGAAGACTGTCATTGTTCTCGTAATCAACTGCAATGTGTAGAAGGAACATGTCTCAGAAGCCCCAAACCTAGTAAAGGTAAAATAATTTTTTTTCTCTCATAGTAACATACCTAATTGGTTTCTAAAGGAAGTAAATCTGATCTTAGGAGATAAGAGGAAATGTGCAAGGTCGAACTATTAACGTGGGTGAGGTTTATCCTAAACAGTGTTTCACAATAATTGTGAATCATCCATGTCATTAACGATTGTAATTATGTCGAGCTTATTAATTTTACGTGGGCTTAAGATGAATTCGGGAGGATGTTTATTCTGAATGAAGAAAAATAATTTAGATCTTCTTTAAACAATTTAAATTTTCTTTATATTTATTGAAATTAAAAACAAAATTACTTATTGTACTGTACAATTAAAGCACTATAATGAGCTTAGAAGCTGACTTTCTAACATAAAATGTTAAGTTAATAATTTAAAAGGTAATGTGCATTTATAATTGAATAAATGGAAGAAATTATTTAAAATTCTTGTCCTTTTTAAGTAATAACAATAATTATTTTCTTCTAAGTCTCTTGAGTTCCGAGAACTCTTTGTTTAAAGATAATATTAACTGTGATTCTTCCTTTATTAATATATTTAAAAAATTAATTAGTATCTTTAGAAGTAATTAGGAATGAACTAAAAAAATTTAAAAATATATATTTTTTTTATTTTATCTTTAATTTGTTTTGATGAATAGACTTATTTTATCTTAAGAATAAATCTGATATTTTTGTATTGTAATTCTTTTAACAAGAGCTTAACTATTTTTTTATTAAAAGATTTTTTCCGAAGAAACGAATTTATAAAATAAAAAGTTGTACTGTATACATAAAACTTTAATTTAGCAAAAATTAATTAGGGTTCGGGCTAATTAAGCAAAGAAAACCCCTTTAAACTTTTATTATTAATGAGGATAAAAAATAAGTAAACATTGGAAAAATCTTTTTGATTTGTTAAAACTAACAACAACAGAGACAATAACAAAACACTTTAGTATTCTACTAAATTTAAATATTGGTTTCATCTCATCCGTTAGTCTTAATGATTTGAATTTTTTTACTTGGGCTGCTCTTAATATTAGGAAACTACTTTTTAATTTGTAAAAAATTTAAACAACAACAACAAAAGACTTTAATATTTTACTAAGTTTAAATTCTAATTGCATTTTATTCTTTATTTAGTATTATTTAAAGGTTATTAACTCTTAACGTTAGAAAACGCCTGTTAATTAATTTGTAAAAATGACAATAATAACAACAACATAAAAGGATTTAGTACCGTATTAAATTTAAAATTAGTTACATCTTATCCTCTATTTTATTTATTTTATCAAATATTTTTTAATTAAGATTTTTTTAATTTATAAAAATTAACAATAAGAGCAACAACAAAAGACTTTAATATTCTGTTAAGTTTAAACATTAGTTATATCTCGTCTCTTATCTTATTTATTTACTTTTTACTTACGAGTTATTCATTAATTTACCATAAAAGTATAAAATTTATCTTTTGTATACATGAAAATTGCGAAAGTGCGATTTTTATTACGTAATCTAAGCAAATCTTTAGAGTTTTTAGAAATCGTTCACCGTGTAAATATTAAAACTAATGAAAATGTTTTAGTCAAAAGGCCCCTTAGGTATATTACACTCGCTAACTAAAAGTCTTTTGCTTCCATTGAACAGACTGAGATAAGATCTCCCAAAAGAGAATGTTGATTGATTATCCTAACCGTCACATGTGACACAGACTCTGCTTTTCGCAAAATTTTCTTCATACTTCAACGCCTAGCAGTTTAAGTATTCTCCAAAATGATTTTAAAGAGAATTGGACCGGTAACTTTATCATTAATTTCAAAGTTTAGAAAAATGTTAATTCAAAACTTATCTACTTTTGCCATTTATTTTTATAAATCCTCACGATATTGATATCGTGTCAATATAGCGTATGTAAATTTCTTTGCATATTGACTTTTTAAGCCGCTTGGTGTACAGTACTGTACCTTCTGATGACTTAAATGCTAAGATTTTTATAATATTTTAATGTATTCTTTCGCTTATTTTTCATTCTGTAGCCGTTTTGAGTAAGGAAGTTGTTGATAAAGTTTTCTTCTTCTTCGTCAACTCGTTGATTCAAATTAATGTATCAACGTAATTCATCAGAGATTTGATTGTTAGTCGAAAGTCCTTTAAAATCGTTAAGCGTAAAGTCACACAATTATACAAAGGATTAAGATGGATTAATTTTATTAATCCAGTAAACTCCGATTCAAGTATTTTAACCAGTTTCCGGAAAATTACTCTACAATGTTTCTAGGAAATTCTATAATAAGGTTTTACATAGTAAGGGCGATTAATGTGTAAATTTTAAATTTAAACAACGGTTTATTTCTTTTAAAAATCTTTTTTAAAAAATGTGTAAATACTCTTCTTAAATTATGAGTAATAAGAGAAATTATGATGCTAATGCTTCAATGAATATTTAATTAAATGACAATAAATGTAATTATGAAATAATCATAACGGGGATAAACGAATTAAGAAACAAATACGCTAATTAATTATATTTATGAAGCAATCAATAATTAGAAAGAGAGAAGATTAAGATATTAAAAAAAGCAAATAAAATAATTTTTAATGTAGTTATCTGATTAAATACTTTTTTAAAAAATTCATTCAAATTAATTTAATTTTAAACTAAAGTACACGAAAAAATACGATTTTTTAATATGTACTTTTTTAATGTACTATATTGTATGCAGCTCCTGGGAGAGTTTATAAGGTACAAAGTGAGACCTCCACCTCTTCAAAATCAATAAACAAATAAAAAAAAACAGTTTAACCATTTTGATATCAGTTTTTTTTTACATAAAAATCTAAAATTTGGATTCTCTCTGTGTTCGAATACTAAGAGAAATGATCTACTGTCATTCGCTAGCTGGGACTCAAGCTATTCACAGATATGAGAGAAACTCCATGGGCTCTCCCTTCTATCCCTTACGGAGAGAGAAACCGTAAGGGATAGAAGGGACATTTTTCTTATTCATTATTATTTTCCCGAATATATACACAAAACGACAACCCCTCTTCTCCGAAAATACAGTATCTAAATACATAAATAACTAAATTTGGGGCCTATTTATATCCCGAATCCGATCCAAATAGGGTTTGTGGACTCCTCTGTCTGTTTCTAATTATTTATAACATATTGAATTTATCTTATATTTAGAATAATAAGTAAAATAAATAAGTGAAATTTATCTATATTAAGCATGCTCATAATTATTAAATACATCTTGTACTGTACAGTACCGTGCATAGAGATCTGTTACAAACTCAGATATTCTGATGTTTATAGTCGTTAAAATAAACATGATAAGCTCCTTTGTGTTTCTTTGGTAGTCAAATTACATGCCATATCAAATTATGGATAAGTGGCATGTCTTCTATAATACGTTTATTTTTGTTAAAATGAGCGAACCGATAATTATAAATTTTGAGTTAAAACTTAATGTAATTTAATAATATTTTTTTTTCATATATTTTAATGAAATTTATTTACTTTGCTTAGCACATTAGCTAGATTTTTTTCCTTTTTATTATATTTAAAAATGCCCAAGAATTAATTAATCTCGTTAACTTGAGACAAATTACTTAAGAATCTGATCAAAAAGTTGTTTTGAATAGGAGCATAAACATTGTTTAAGCTTTATAGAAGTCATTTGATATTTATTATAGATTTTACCTAATTTTTAGAACTTTTAGAAATCATTAAATATTATTACAGATTTTATAGAAATTTTGGAAGCATCTTTAGAGAATTTATTCGATAGTATTATAAAATTTTGCCTAAGTTTTAGAAAATTTTTTGAAGTTTACCTAATAAATTTAACTTGGCAAAAATCTATAATTTGATCAAATAAAAAAAAATAAAGTTAAACAAAAACTATTATTTTATAAAATTCAAAAATAGCCTATTTTAAATTTTAATTGTCACGTGCAACGCTTCTTATTTTAGTGACGTTAAAGCACTTCCCAAACAACAACACCCATTAAAATTCAACAAACACAAACCCATGCACAAAGTGAGATTCAAACCCGCCATCGAGCCAAATAGAAACCAACGCCTTAACACAGCCGTCTTTCAATCTAGAGGACAAATTTTATTTTGGCATATAATAAAATAGTATCTTGAATAATTTTTTCTCTAAATAAAAAAAATTAAGTGAAGTTTTATAGTTTTATTAGAGTTTCTTTCTAGTCAAATTGCTCATATTTCAAAGTTGAAATTTAATATGTTTAAAGGAATAGAATGTCAATAAACACAACATTTGATAAATTTCAATCAAATTTATTAGCTTCTATAATAAGAAAAATCTATCTTGAGACGTTTCTAGAGTAAAATATAAATTTCATTTACTAAAAAAAGTAGAAATTTATGGAAGAAACCATTTAAAACTTTAACGATAATTATTTTAATTGTTAACAATAGCAATTGAGAAATCTATTGATCTTCCATTAGATCTAGTGAATAATGAGCAAATAAGTAATGTTGTAACTTAATTTATACATTTATTAAATTAAGCATTAATGCATCAGGTTATTGTTATCTGAGACAACCCCGCTATGTTCCTTTCAAATTATCATCTCGGATTCTAATATGAAATGATGATCTCAAAGGAATGAAATTATCTCTTATCTGAATTTAAATTGTAAGAATTATTTGTCAGATAATTATATACTATATCAACCCTATGACGTAAATTTTCCAATGATTAATTAACAAATTCGTGCTACGTATTGTACAATGCTCAAGAGATTTGAACTCTGTTTTAAGTGAGAACGTTCGTACTTCTGTCACTTTATTGATTTTCAATTGAGTGGAACAATTGAGACGTTTTATTTTTAATTTTTTACACTGTTTAGAACATTTATCAAGTTGTGTTAAAGATGCGTGAATCATTATCGAGATTACGCTATAAAAATTGATCATTTTATATAATTTTATGGAAACGAAATAGAATCTTTAAACTTGGAAGTTGTTTCGATAGGTGTATTATTTTCCTATCTTTTATTCTTCAAGATTTTTGGTGTATATTCTTTTTTCCCGTCGAAAATAATTCTTTAGATAACAGCATTTTTTGCTTTTGCTTCCCTTTGAGGAGCTTGCCAATCGAACGTATAATACGAACATCATCTGGAGAGCTGGTGTTCCTGATTGATAAAGACCTACCAGAGCTTTATCTACTTACATTATGATCAAAATTTTGCTCCTGGCAAAATTGTGTTAATAAAAAAAATTCCCTGGGATATGGTTGAATCTTAAAAATTATGCAACCATTTGAAAAATCGATTAAAGTTTTTTCACTAATTTAAAAGTTTAAATGCAAAAATCAATGAAAAACTTGAAAATTTGAATATTAACATCATGAATTTTTGTTATAATTCGTTTGTAATATTTTAGAATCAAATTTTATTTATATATTTATATATTTAATAACTTCAAAGACATTTATATTATCTTATTTTCTCCAAATTCGTTTCAGAATCTCTTCAGAATCCTCAGAATCTTACAAATTTATTACAGAGTAATTGTTCCTTTGGGATGTCTTATATCCAATTTTCATCTAATTAATGGCAAAGGATAAAGATTTCGTATTTATAAATGATGTGCTAAATATCTTCATACGGTAATTTCTTTATAAGAGTCTAAATTCGATTCAGTAAGCTGACAATACTATTATTGTTTCGTCCATCACAATTGGATTATGGAGTCAGTCAACTTGTTATCGGATTATTGCAAAGAGAATTTTTTTACTATTTATAGAACTATTGAAAAAATTGATCATCTTTGGTAATGGAAGCAAAATCCGGAAATCGATAAGTTGTATTGAAATTCCGAAACAACAGGTAATCACTCCCAGCAGGTTGGTTATTATGCCTTACTATGTATGCCAAACTTTGTAGAGTAACACTTAAATTTATTATTAAAGTCTAGTTATATCTACGAAATTGTAACAAATAATCTATAAGTAATGATATAATATACGAAAAATAGGAATAAATCTATTATGAATTTATCGTTACTTTCCGAAAAGATTCGCTTTACTTTTTAATTATTCAACCAGTAGGTCGCGATCCCAAAGAAGTATTAACCAAAACTGTACGGATAGAAAACACCGTCGTAAACTTATGTGAACAGAAAAGGGAAAAAATGTTTTTTCCGTAACTTGTAATCCATATTAAATGGATTTTGATGATATTGATTGATTGATAATTTAATAGGAAACCAATATCAAATGGCAATACTCAGATTTCATTGTAGCAGAAATAGGAGATGTAATGTTAGATCGATAATCAATTTTCTGCTATAATTCGTATCTAAGTTGTATTATATTTCAACAGAAAATATAATTGAGTAATATTTTTTTTTAATAAAAATTACTTTTGTAGAATTAACTTGTTGAGTTTGATAAAAAAAATAATTGAATAACACAATTCTTGATAGTTCATTACGCGCCTATCTGTAACTAATGAAAGGGCCAGATTTACATATAAACTATACAGCACAGGGCCTTGCGCTTTTAAATTTATTATTATTGGAAATGCCACTTAAGTATTACAGCATAAAATTCCGCTCTGACTAACCATAAAAGCTCAACTTTAATCTAAATAATAGTTTATTTTGTAAAATTCCTGATTCAACATGTTATAATAAATTTATAAATTTAGCTTATTAAATTTAAAAAGCCAATAAATAATTTTTATATAAATTGTTTAATTAATTTCGATAGATTATATTCGTATTAAGAGAACGGATTCGCTGTATTTACAGTAAATTTGAATATGTTACATTTCAGTTGATATGAAGACAGTTGAGTCTTGATATTAACTAAAATTTATCATAAATAAATGATTAAAATGTTTTAAATTTTAAAGAAACGAAGACAGGTTGAATGGCATCAACTTTCCGAGACTTTGAAACCGATAAGTTGTAACATGAACGAATTTAAATCAATAAGAGAAAAGAAATTTGAGAATCAGCAGAATTTAAGTTATTTCCTTCATTTAAATAAAACTGAACGGGTGTAGTTATGACGTCTGAAGTCTTATCCCTCTTTTAAAAATATATAAAATTTCACTACTAAAGTATCATTGAAACAGGTAAACTGTAAGATGAAATATAAAAGAAATTCGTGCATCAGCAGAATTCAACTGTCATTTAAGTAAGACACCACCTTATATATAAAGTTTCACTAAACAAATGCGGAATGATACTCGTCTAATTCATTAAAATAGGTAAACTATGAGATGAAACGTAAGTTGTGTCAATAAGAGAAATTTGAGTATCAATCATTTAAATAAAAGTAGTTATGAAGTCTGAAGTCTTGTAACAATATATAAAATTTCACTATAAAAAGAGAATGATACCTGTCATTGAAACAGGTAAACTGTAAGATGAAACGTAAGTTGTGTCAATAAAAGAAAAGAAATTTGAGTATCAGTAGTTTGAAAATTCCATTTAGAAGAAGTTTTTTCAGGAATGCTATTGTAAATAAAGCTGAATGGAAAAGTTATGTTGTTTGAAGACATACTCCTTACGAAATATATAAAGTTTCACTACTAGTATCTAATATCAAATATATATATTTTTTATTATATATTGCCTTATTTTATGAGAAAAAAGTGAATTCTTGAAGTATATAAAACAAGCAATTCACTACTATCTTTTTTCCTTCTTATTTTAAGATTAAAATTTTAACTAAATTAATATATAAAATTACATAATTATTTTATATTTTTTTGGTTGTTAAAAATAGAAGAACTGTTTGAAAGATTAACTTTTTTTTTTGTTCAGTAAAAACGAATTCATTATTCAAATTTCAAAAGTTTATTCTAAAATGATTTCTTCGATGGATAAAATTTCCTTTTAGAAACCAGAGTTCAATAAGAAACTTTTATAAATTAGGTTTTTTTTTGTTATATTTAATGTTTTGAAGATTTAAAAATGAATTATTTAATATAAATTTTATTTAATTATAATTAAACATTATCGATGTATAACATAAAATTATATTTTAGAAGCATAAAATCTTTAAAGGGGCATTCTTTTTCTATAAATAGTATACACTCGCACGTCAAAATGACGTCGTTATCACATTTTTCTCATAAAAATACTGTAAGAATTACGTCAAAGTGATGTAATATTGTACCGTACATTTTTCGGGCAAAACAAGTGTACCTTAAATTGAATTCTTTGAAAGAAAAATTGTTTTTCGGAATGAATTTCTTAAAATATTGATTATATTTAGTATTTTAGGATATAAAATTCGATCTTTTTAATAGAGCTTTTATTTAATTATAATTAAAAATTTTATTAATAAGATTTATGATTAGTATTTCAGAAGCATAAACATTTTTATATTTCTATATAATTTTATTATTTATCAAACCTTTTATTGCATTTATTGAATCTTTTATTGCTAGATTTAGAAATCTATTATATAAAAATAATGTTAAAAATCGCTATAAACGATTTTTAAAAATGAAATAATATTTCTCTATGCTTTTATCACGTTTTATTATATCATGCGATATCATTTGACCATTATTTTCTATAATATATTCCAGTAAAGATAACGAGAGACACATAACAATCATTAGAAAATATGTTATTATGACTTTGATTTCAATAAATTCACGAGAAAAATCCGAAAAATAATCATTATACGCTGTAAAATGATGATGATATTAAATGATATGAATTGTATAATATTCAAATCACGATATCACGTTATATGTAGATATATAAAAATAGTAATAATGATAAATATTCTTTTGTATATTTTTATAGGCCTATATTCAACATTTTTTTTCGGTTTTGTGATAATGTAATTGAATTTCACTTCGATATCAATCACTCTTTCACATCCTCAGCAAAATTTATTAATTTTTTTTTCTTTATGTTATCAGCGGTTATATATTTTGCAAGTTCATCTTTACTGAAACTTTTTCTTTGATATTTTACATAATTAATACTGTATTGTAAATTAAAATATTCAGAATAATATCTTTGTATCCTTTAACTCCTGCAATTATTCTTGTAATTCACTTTGAAGAATAAGCTTTCTGCCAGTGAATTCCTGAAAACTTACAAGATTTAAATGAATGCGAATATGAATTCACATTCACGAAACTGGATGTAAATTATTATTTTAAAAAATTATGTGAATGTAAATTTAAATTGTACTATAGAAATTACAAGTTTGAAACATTACATTCGTTAATTCTGAACAAAAGACGAGATCAGGATTCTTAAAATTGCAAGATTTCTTAGAAACTTCACGAATGATATTGAAGCGAATTTTAATCTATAATCATTTAAAGTTAACTATTAAAAAATGGACTAATAACACTCAGAATTAAAAAAAAAAAACTAACGTAGCTATATTAAAACAATTCACTACGCGAGCCAGAACATCTGTTAAGTATGTTTCTCGTTAGGAAGAGAGGATATCGCATATAAATACAATATTATGATAAACAGAAAAAATAAAAATTAAATTAAATATTTTGAAAATTTTCTGTTATAATTCTAATTAAATAAAGTCTTTAGCATTAAAACTCCTTTTCAAAATTATAAATAACTTACGCTTCAAAATATGAACCTAAAAGTTTCACAGGTTTTTCTCAAAGTTTCTATTGTTTGAAATATTTTACAGCATCATTATTTTTTTTAAATACTTTATAAAATTTAGTTTACTGGAAAATAATTATGCTATTTACACTTTTAAGTAACTATAAATCTATTTTTAAAAAGAGAAACCAATCAGTTTCTCGTAAATGTTATCGTTAAATAGGAATTTTGCCGGAAGCATCAAAAAATGCACATTAAACCTCATTAATGCGATTTGACGATTTTAATTACTTAATTAAGGGATCATAAATTAGATAAATAAAATAATAAAAGGTAAAATATCAACAGATATTCAATTTCATTAATCAATAAACCCTTAAGCAAATTACACTTTTGCAAATTGAATATTCTGTTGATAAACTTAACTCTTAATTACTTCAGGTGACTTAATTTTCAATTGGTAAAGAAGGTTAGAGTTAATTTTTTAATAAATTATTTTAACATTAAATCGTTTTAATCCAAATATACCTTATTTATTAATACATAATTAATGACTATAACCTCATTAAAATTTTTAATTTATATATTAGATGATAGCAGGTAAACTGTAAGATGAAATATAAAAGAAATTCGTGCATCAGCAGAATTCAACTGTCATTTAAGTAAGACACCACCTTATATATAAAGTTTCACTAAACAAATGCGGAATGATACTCGTCTAATTCATTAAAATAGGTAAACTATGAGATGAAACGTAAGTTGTGTCAATAAGAGAAATTTGAGTATCAATCATTTAAATAAAAGTAGTTATGAAGTCTGAAGTCTTGTAACAATATATAAAATTTCACTATAAAAAGAGAATGATACCTGTCATTGAAACAGGTAAACTGTAAGATGAAACGTAAGTTGTGTCAATAAAAGAAAAGAAATTTGAGTATCAGTAGTTTGAAAATTCCATTTAGAAGAAGTTTTTTCAGGAATGCTATTGTAAATAAAGCTGAATGGAAAAGTTATGTTGTTTGAAGACATACTCCTTACGAAATATATAAAGTTTCACTACTAGTATCTAATATCAAATATATATATTTTTTATTATATATTGCCTTATTTTATGAGAAAAAAGTGAATTCTTGAAGTATATAAAACAAGCAATTCACTACTATCTTTTTTCCTTCTTATTTTAAGATTAAAATTTTAACTAAATTAATATATAAAATTACATAATTATTTTATATTTTTTTGGTTGTTAAAAATAGAAGAACTGTTTGAAAGATTAACTTTTTTTTTGTTCAGTAAAAACGAATTCATTATTCAAATTTCAAAAGTTTATTCTAAAATGATTTCTTCGATGGATAAAATTTCCTTTTAGAAACCAGAGTTCAATAAGAAACTTTTATAAANCAATATTTCATACACCTCTACCTTTTTCCTTCTATGAAATTTTATTTTTGTACAGAATATTTAATAATCCACTTATTATTCAGTTAAAGAAAATTAAAATTTATTTTCACTTTTTTGTAAGCGTTGTTTCAGTATTGAGGTTACTATTAATAGTTTCAATTATAAGTCTTTTATGTACTGTACAATACCAGATAATGACTTCTTTCTGATGAAATTTGTAGTAAAGTTCTTATAAAGAATGATGACTTAATTTTCTAAAGGAAAATTTATGGTGATGATGATGATGATGATGATAGAGAGGTTGTGAAGGTGGAAATTAAAGATGATGATAATTGGGGTGGCTGTGATATGGTAGTTTTTTGTTATCAGTATTATTACAGATCGACTTGTAGAGAGTTAAGCAATTAAAAATCATATAGGCTTATCATCGATTAATAAGCATGAAAATTCACTTCAATATCATTCATTTGTAAACTTATCAAATTACTTTTCTTTATTCATATTTGACAATATTATAAATCTTGAATTTTTTAATAAAAATTACAATTAATATGAATGGCTTTGAATGGTTTTTGATTTTTCTAAGCCCTTCACAACGATGGACTTGAGAAGCTCTTTTATATAAGTTTATATAATATAAAGCCCATATAATACAATATAATTTTGTATACAGTATAGGCTCTTAATTATTAAGATTAGATTTCGAATACCAGATTTATTATTACTAGATCTATTATTACCAGATACTAGATTAGTACATTACTAGATACTAGATCTATTATTAAGAATAGATTTCGAATACTAGACCAAGATTAATATCGAAAAGTGAATATCTGTGCGGTCCTGAGAGTCCTAAAAGAGCTAAGACCAAAGCAAATTATACCTAAACTGTCTAAAATATGAATATGAATAAAAAGTATGTATTTATATTATAAAAATTAACATTCACATTCATATAAACTTTATAATCTATGATTTATAGTGATTATAATCGTCATCATAGAGCACAGATCAGTGTAGCACAGTATTACAAATATTCCTAGGTAGTGCCAGAGGACATTAAGATCAATTGAATTATTAATATAATCTTTAAATATAATTACATCAGATTATCCCTAAATAATCACTTGAAGTATTTCTTGGAATATCAGACAATCATATAAGATAATGTAAGTTATAAATGATCTTATCACCTTATCGTATATTGTAGTGTCTCCATCTATCGTAAAGATTATTAAATATTATAATAATAAACTAACGTAGGTAATATTGAGACAAATAAAAACGATATAGAAAATGTTTGAGAGTTAGAACAATATGGAAAAAGTAAATCAGTTAACAGAAATAATATCTTTGTAATTCGATCTATTTTCAACTTACGACTTAAATATATTGAATTAAATGAGAAACTGGGAAAAATATGGTAGGCGTATATCTATATCCACCTGACATTTTGTGTCTTAAATAGCTTTCATTCTGTTGCATCCAGTCTTGTGTGATGTTCTTTCGAGCGAAACAACACAATATCCTTTGATAGAATAAGCAGAACTTCCTAAAATTACCTTTTCCCTTCCTGAAATATCTTGTCCAATATTTAATGAATTTCTGCTTTGTAACTCTCTTTGCTCACTGAAAATCTTAAATGTTGAACATGCATAAAAAAAAATAATGTTCAACAAAAACTATTATTTTATAAAATTCAAAAATANGATGATGATGATAGAGAGGTTGTGAAGGTGGAAATTAAAGATGATGATAATTGGGGTGGCTGTGATATGGTAGTTTTTTGTTATCAGTATTATTACAGATCGACTTGTAGAGAGTTAAGCAATTAAAAATCATATAGGCTTATCATCGATTAATAAGCATGAAAATTCACTTCAATATCATTCATTTGTAAACTTATCAAATTACTTTTCTTTATTCATATTTGACAATATTATAAATCTTGAATTTTTTAATAAAAATTACAATTAATATGAATGGCTTTGAATGGTTTTTGATTTTTCTAAGCCCTTCACAACGATGGACTTGAGAAGCTCTTTTATATAAGTTTATATAATATAAAGCCCATATAATACAATATAATTTTGTATACAGTATAGGCTCTTAATTATTAAGATTAGATTTCGAATACCAGATTTATTATTACTAGATCTATTATTACCAGATACTAGATTAGTACATTACTAGATACTAGATCTATTATTAAGAATAGATTTCGAATACTAGACCAAGATTAATATCGAAAAGTGAATATCTGTGCGGTCCTGAGAGTCCTAAAAGAGCTAAGACCAAAGCAAATTATACCTAAACTGTCTAAAATATGAATATGAATAAAAAGTATGTATTTATATTATAAAAATTAACATTCACATTCATATAAACTTTATAATCTATGATTTATAGTGATTATAATCGTCATCATAGAGCACAGATCAGTGTAGCACAGTATTACAAATATTCCTAGGTAGTGCCAGAGGACATTAAGATCAATTGAATTATTAATATAATCTTTAAATATAATTACATCAGATTATCCCTAAATAATCACTTGAAGTATTTCTTGGAATATCAGACAATCATATAAGATAATGTAAGTTATAAATGATCTTATCACCTTATCGTATATTGTAGTGTCTCCATCTATCGTAAAGATTATTAAATATTATAATAATAAACTAACGTAGGTAATATTGAGACAAATAAAAACGATATAGAAAATGTTTGAGAGTTAGAACAATATGGAAAAAGTAAATCAGTTAACAGAAATAATATCTTTGTAATTCGATCTATTTTCAACTTACGACTTAAATATATTGAATTAAATGAGAAACTGGGAAAAATATGGTAGGCGTATATCTATATCCACCTGACATTTTGTGTCTTAAATAGCTTTCATTCTGTTGCATCCAGTCTTGTGTGATGTTCTTTCGAGCGAAACAACACAATATCCTTTGATAGAATAAGCAGAACTTCCTAAAATTACCTTTTCCCTTCCTGAAATATCTTGTCCAATATTTAATGAATTTCTGCTTTGTAACTCTCTTTGCTCACTGAAAATCTTAAATGTTGAACATGTTTCAGCTATTTTAAGCATTTTATTTACACTCATTTAAAATAACATTCGTCTTTTTTTTTAAAACAATAAATCATTTTTATTTCGTAAAAATTATTTTAAATTTAATTTAAATATTTTTAAAAAATTTCATTATTAAATTTGAATTTAAATGATTAATATTTTTAGAAATTTAAAAAATTTAAATACTTTTATTATTAGAGTTTTAAGTGTTGGTATTGATGAATATGTTACAGTAAATAATAATAATTATTATTTTAAGAATTAATTTAGAGACATATTTTAATATTTTGAATAATTATAATTAAATTGTTTTCCTCCTATAGAAATTAATAGAGCAATTTTCTTCTCAATTTTGAATTAAAACTAAATTAAGTCATTCCTTAAATAAAACTATTTTTATTAATTAAAATGATCAAAAATTGATACAAAAATTAATATTTAACATAAAAAACAGAGCAAAATAGTTTATTTTAACTAATTCAAAATTAAAATAACAATAAAGAAGATCTGCAATCAAATTCTGGTTTTCTCTGTTAATTGCAAGACTTTTCTGAAGAAATTAGTACAAAATAAATATTCTAAACTATAAAAAAATTAATTTTATATTCTAAAAATAATATATTTAAAATATTTATCAAAAGATTTTAATAATAAATTCTAAATATAACAAAAATTTGTATTGAATGACATGGAAAAAAGTAGCATAACTGTCGTAAATACGAGAGGGGAGGGTGGTAGAAGTAAAAATCGACGTTAGTAAGTTTTATCGATCGAGTCTGCGACATTCATTCATAAAACAGCTAAGGAGAGTTCTGAATGGAAAAAACACTCCTCCATTTACTGGCATCCATTCAACAAGGAAGAGGCGCTGATGCTATTTATTATTTCAAGGGGGATGGAAAAATTGATTTCCTACTTATTACATTCTTTTATAGAAATAAAAATAGCTGATATTGTATCAATTTTGTGGTAATGCTGCTAAGTAAAGCGTATAAAAGTTCTCTTTCTATCCTTTATTCTTTTTGCTGGAGTAGGTAGAGCATGGTGTTACCATGGTAACTAGGTCTAGGATCCATCTCTTCCATTCACTATCCTCTATATACTACATTAACCAGGTGTAATATAGTTTATGAAACAGTTTGGCTTGTTATTGATATAGAATTTTCCCCAATTTATTTAATTATTTTGGAATTTATTAAATAATAAATAACAAATTGTATTTATTTATCAAAGACATTTATATTATCTTATATTCTCCAAATTCGTTTCAGAATCTCTTCAGAATCCTCAGAATCTTACAAATTTATTAAAGAGTAATTGTTCCTTTGGGATGTCTTATATCCAATTTTCATCTAATTAATGGCAAAGGATAAAGATTTCGTATTTATAAATGATGTGCTAAATATCTTCATACGGTAATTTCTTTATAAGAGTCTAAATTCGATTCAGTAAGCTGACAATACTATTATTGTTTCGTCCATCACAATTGGATTATGGAGTCAGTCAACTTGTTATCGGATTATTGCAAAGAGAATTTTTTTACTATTTATAGAACTATTGAAAAAATTGATCATCTTTGGTAATGGAAGCAAAATCCGGAAATCGATAAGTTGTATTGAAATTCCGAAACAACAGGTAATCACTCCCAGCAGGTTGGTTATTATGCCTTACTATGTATGCCAAACTTTGTAGAGTAACACTTAAATTTATTATTAAAGTCTAGTTATATCTACGAAATTGTAACAAATAATCTATAAGTAATGATATAATATACGAAAAATAGGAATAAATCTATTATGAATTTATCGTTACTTTCCGAAAAGATTCGCTTTACTTTTTAATTATTCAACCAGTAGGTCGCGATCCCAAAGAAGTATTAACCAAAACTGTACGGATAGAAAACACCGTCGTAAACTTATGTGAACAGAAAAGGGAAAAAATGTTTTTTCCGTAACTTGTAATCCATATTAAATGGATTTTGATGATATTGATTGATTGATAATTTAATAGGAAACCAATATCAAATGGCAATACTCAGATTTCATTGTAGCAGAAATAGGAGATGTAATGTTAGATCGATAATCAATTTTCTGCTATAATTCGTATCTAAGTTGTATTATATTTCAACAGAAAATATAATTGAGTAATATTTTTTTTTAATAAAAATTACTTTTGTAGAATTAACTTGTTGAGTTTGATAAAAAAAATAATTGAATAACACAATTCTTGATAGTTCATTACGCGCCTATCTGTAACTAATGAAAGGGCCAGATTTACATATAAACTATACAGCACAGGGCCTTGCGCTTTTAAATTTATTATTATTGGAAATGCCACTTAAGTATTACAGCATAAAATTCCGCTCTGACTAACCATAAAAGCTCAACTTTAATCTAAATAATAGTTTATTTTGTAAAATTCCTGATTCAACATGTTATAATAAATTTATAAATTTAGCTTATTAAATTTAAAAAGCCAATAAATAATTTTTATATAAATTGTTTAATTAATTTCGATAGATTATATTCGTATTAAGAGAACGGATTCGCTGTATTTACAGTAAATTTGAATATGTTACATTTCAGTTGATATGAAGACAGTTGAGTCTTGATATTAACTAAAATTTATCATAAATAAATGATTAAAATGTTTTAAATTTTAAAGAAACGAAGACAGGTTGAATGGCATCAACTTTCCGAGACTTTGAAACCGATAAGTTGTAACATGAACGAATTTAAATCAATAAGAGAAAAGAAATTTGAGAATCAGCAGAATTTAAGTTATTTCCTTCATTTAAATAAAACTGAACGGGTGTAGTTATGACGTCTGAAGTCTTATCCCTCTTTTAAAAATATATAAAATTTCACTACTAAAGTATCATTGAAACAGGTAAACTGTAAGATGAAATATAAAAGAAATTCGTGCATCAGCAGAATTCAACTGTCATTTAAGTAAGACACCACCTTATATATAAAGTTTCACTAAACAAATGCGGAATGATACTCGTCTAATTCATTAAAATAGGTAAACTATGAGATGAAACGTAAGTTGTGTCAATAAGAGAAATTTGAGTATCAATCATTTAAATAAAAGTAGTTATGAAGTCTGAAGTCTTGTAACAATATATAAAATTTCACNAGAGTAAATAACATCATCTTCTTAAAAATCGTTCAGTTCTTTTCTGTTTTAAATAATAATGTAAATGTCATTTTGTTGAAGTATTTTTATTATTTTTTTCTAATTGTTTATGTCAATAATTATATTAAAAATATTTAAATATTCTAATTTTTAATAAGGAAAAAAAATCAATTCTTCACACATTTACTGTCTATCCGTCATATCAATTGATAAAAATAAGATCTTCCATCTCTCTAATGATGTTTTGGCGGTTCTAATTCCGTTCATAAACACATTAGAGGCAAATATTTGTATGACTGGAGCGAAACATCGCGGTGTCAAAGAGTCAAGTGTCAAGTCTTAGACATTCTTTCGTCTCCCAAGTAAATATGTCATCAAACAAGATTTTTCCTCTTGTCTTGGAGAACATGAATAAACGTCATGAAAAAATGAAATTATGTGATTTTGTCTATATATTATTTTACATTATATAAGTGATAAGTGAGTAAATTAAGTAAGACAAGAAATACACTGTGAAGGATAACACTTTTATTTATTTATTATTATTTTTGTAAATAAAAGTAGGTTCGTTTTAAAGTATATTAATTTAAAAAATTCATTTTCTATATATAGAACACGAAGAGAATTAATTTTTATAAACGTTTAAGTACTTAAGCGCATTATTTTCTAAATGATAAATGTTCTAGAACGCTATCAATTTTTCTTTTATGTTGTGGATTTATATGAAACATAAATTTAACAATATATTTTTCACGATAAATAAAATAATACGATAAAAATCATTCGCGTAAAAGTTTGATTCTCAACTACAAATTTTCATCTAATCTTAACAATTACAAACCAAAGTGACAAATTTATGCTCAGTACTAAATCATGACAACGTTCAGTGAGTGAGATTAATCTTTTCTATACTCAACTGAGTCAAAACTATAAACTAAAGATTATCACAAATGGTTACATTTAACTACACGTCTTCAAAATCTATTTACACTGTGTCGAGTAACAAATCAAGTAAATAGCTTTGTATAAATTAAAATTTCGTTCTTTAATAAATTAAAATTAGAATTATTCAGTAAAACAAAATCTTATAAACATTTTCATGATCAAGACTTGTTGAGACCCTTAAAAGACTTCTGTACTAAATAATTGTACAGTACATTTGAAAGTTGTATTCTCATAAGGACTTTGTCTAAATTGCCATTACTTATTTTTTGGTCAGAGTTTCATGCTGTTTATGTTGTAAATATGTTATAAAAATATTTACTTTATTACTTTACATTTATCTATATTTTTTACAAAATTATGTTATTGTTTAGATCCATTGATGATACAATATACGATCGATATATGATCTATATACATAGATGATGGCGCCATCTATTAGCGTTTCATAAAAACTCTCAAATTAAATATCATAAAAATGTATAAACTTCAATTTTCTACAAGTGTTTCTCTTTATGCATTTTTATATATTGTTTCTTTTCTTGTATTTTAAAAAATTTTCAATAAAATACTTTATTCATTGAAATTTCATTTATGATGTTCTTTTATGTTTAATGTTTGATTTTTGAACTTGATACAACTTTTTATTCTGTGTGTGTATATGTATTATATTGTTTTTTTTGTATTTTTAAAAATTTTCTTGCTTCATCCAAATCATAGAATGTGTTCGTCCATCCTTGAAATCGTTGACGTAAGCACGTCTTACAACCCGACCAGCTGTTTCCATTCTTGAACGCAAAATAATTCAAACTGAGCCAAGTCGACTTCAAGAATAATAAAATACAAAACCTCCTTCTACTTAGTAAAATAAAAAGGAAAAAAAAAACACACATATATAT
>NW_019384367.1:790806-801611 GCF_000671375.1 Centruroides sculpturatus | reverse complement strand
CAGATACTGTACCATAATCAAATATAAATATGTTACGTGTTTGAATAACAACAATTTAAAATTATTAATATTTAAAAAAACTTGTAAAACTAAATATGTGAATGTCCAGCTTTTACGACTCAATTCGTGGAAAAACAAGAGAATCATTCTATTTCCTATAAACTTAGTGTTATAAATTAAGATTTCGTTCCCGGAAATTGAATTTTTAGTTAGTAATTTGTTGATGTTGTTGATGTTAATTATTTGGTTAATTTATCTTCACAGTATAACATAAATAATACGCTTCAAATAAATTAACAACAAATCTTCCAAGTTCGTGTCCCAAGTGTTAATGTTTAAATTTCCTTGAAAAATTTGCAAATAATTAATTTCTAATACCGTTTTAGCATTGAATTAATCTTTCCGTAATATTTATTAGGTTAAAAATGAACATTCTTATTGATAAGTTAAAACGTCTGTATGAAGTGGAGGATCTAGCTATGTGTGGCTGGTCCGGTGCACCCGAGCTCGAACCTTTGGTGCCCGAACATCTTGGCAAGAAAAAATATTCAATATTTCATACAAAAACTGGAATATTTAAATATTTACATTGTACATATACTATATATATATATATATATATAACAATAAAAGTATAAATATTGTGAGCGACCTGTAAATAATTTTCCCATTGGGACCCAAGACACTTACTCCATTACTGGTGATTTGTTTAAATTTGCTAAGCTGTTACAAAATAATTTATGTAACTAGAGGGCTATAAATGGGTTTTTTACATTTGTTACACATACCTAAATACAGGCAACAACCATTCTACCACAGATATATACTGTATTTAAATAATTTATAATAATGTCTAATGGATATCAAAAATTACCACTTTTTGAATGAAGAAATTTGAATACAATGTGATAGAAAATTAAAATTTATAATTAAAATCTTTATTTCTGTATCTACACTGTCTGTATTAAAAATATGAATGATAGTTTTTAATTACAACATAGAAAACTTTTTTTGGTTGGAAAAACTTGTTTAATAACTAAGCGAATCAATGGACTCTTTAAAAAAAAAAATATTATAAATATATAAATACTCTACTTTATCTTTCAGTATACGAAAAAATATAAAATTGTAAATAACTTAATAATAGATATTTAAACTTTTTTAATTATCGAATCGTAAAACTTTCTTAAAGTTACATGAAAATATGCATTTTTTGGACTTGCGAAGCATGTGGCCATCTGTTATTTGTTATCAATATATTATACCACAGGCAAAAAAGACTTCTGCACCCAATTCCAAAACGTCTTTAAACGGATTTCAGTTCATTTGTTGAACCTATAACATGAAATGTAATGATGTATACTTCGCACACATTATTAGCCTTTGCGCCAAGATCAGAAAATGTTGTAATTAAAAAAGTGATATTACTGATAGAAAATAATGCTAATAGCTCCAAAATTAATTTGTCTAGTATCACGAAGATCCATCATAATATGTCATTCTTTTTCAGCTCTTACTCAGTATAGCATTAACAGATACTGGTAACATTTATTCATTTATTCCCTTAAGCCACGTTGAATGTTTAAAACATCAATAAGTCACATATCAAAAGTGTTTTAAAATATTCTGAGTATTATTTTAAAAACTAAAACGAGCAATTGCTTGTTGTAACAGTCGTAATGCCGGGTTGCAATTTTTCGTCACAATGCTTTCAATTTTAGTAGTGTCTTGTCCCTTTACATCATACTTTTCCTGTTAACAACAGAGTCATGCCAGTCATCTATCTAACTCTATTCAAGAGAAATTATTTTGGAATAACGTAACTTCCGGTCCAAACCGAAAGTTTGTGTGTCCGGGTTTGTGAAATCGGGGTCTCCTGTCTCTAAACTTTCCATTTCTGATCTTGATTTTATCTACCTAACTCCGTTCTCGAGATTAAGGAAGAACAAGATAGGCAAATGGACACCATAGGTAATTTTTGAAAATTACAGCCCAACAAAAAGTAATAAGCCATTTATTTTTTAGACCTGCATGAAAGTCATAATAGAAGCTGTGCTGTAAGTGATTTTAAACATATACTTCAATATCATAAGGGATTTTTGGAGAGGCCTTCCTTTTTTAAGGTTTTCCCAGAATGAATAATGTATAACAAATATTTTTGACTCCTCCTAAATATGAGATTCGATGGCAGGATGGCCGAGGCAATTATAGATGAACACAGTACTGTAATTACAATTTGTTTTATGAATTTCCTAACTTTGCAAGAAACGAAATTTTATTACGAAATTAAAAATGAAATTTAAGATTATTTTATTTTGCTTTTTGTTATTATACAAATTTAAAATCTATTCAATTCATTTAATTCACCTATTTTTTCAAATTGTTAACTTAACTAAAATACACAATGTAAATTAAAAGCTATTTTCATGTTTCAAGCAGCTTTCTATTTCGACTCAATCTGGAAGATAATTTTGTGTTAAAAAAAAATAAAATTTTTTAAATAGAAAATTATTTATTAAAGAATTATAGAAAATTATTATTTGATAATTTATAAAGAGAGGAAATTGTATTTTTTAATGACATAACAAACTATTTTAATTAGATCAACATTGTTTAAATTTAATTTCTTGCGATAGGTTGAACGTCACAACATATCTACGCTAAGGAAGTACTTGCTTTTAAAGACGACCGGATGGCCCAGGCGGTTAAAGCGTCAGCCTATAGCTCTGGGGAACTGGAAGTTTGAAAAACACCAGGAATCTTTTCGGGTCTGTCCTGTACATGTCAAGTCCCCTCATTCAACATCCGGGGCCCCTTTAAATTATATCCATCAGGGCCTTTCCAACTCATGATGGATATAATTAAAAGGCCATCTTCAGTGGCACACCTAGAGGAGAGCCAAGGGTCCTTGCAATTCCAAAGAAAAAGGAAAACAAACACTAGAAAATTTCCCAAAAATCTTTTTCTAATTAAAATTAATTTTTTAAATTTATATTTTGCGTTGTCTTCTATTTCTATATTACTTATGAATTAACGATCATATAAAGTGGGAATTTTTTATCCGTTCAAGTCGGTTCCCCGAAGATTAAATCTTGAGTGAACCACTGCCATATTAGTGTCAATAAGGCAGTGTTAAAAATAGAGGGTTAAGGGATGAAGCCTGATAATTTTCAATCATATTGCAATATAAAATTTAGATAATAACAAAAGCTTAAGAGAAGTAACTTTGTTGAATTATGAAAAATTTCTCCGTTTAAAAACCACTAAGACACTTTAGAACAGGTTAAAACAGTGTATGGCGCCATCTGTTATACGATTTATTTAAAAATTATTTTTATATTATTAATTTTTATAAAAAGGCAAAAGGCTTAATTTTGAGGGTAGGTAGAGATGAGTTTATAAAAAAAAAAAAAAAAAAAAAATGTAAATGCTAATAAGTCTGAACCCACAAGACATACAACACATATGCCTTATCGCCCCACTCTAGTGACCTTTAACACCAAAATTTAATATCATAACTCTAATATGCACGATATATAAAAATAATCCAAGTTTCGAAAATTTTGGTTTATCTAATCTTGATGCCGACAGACATTTTTGTGATACTTTTTGGCCTCCTAGAATGTCAAAAGATCGAGATATGCAAAAAAACTCCAAAGCGGGAGTCAAAATTTGACCGATTACCTTACTTTCCCTACTTTATATTCTATAACAGCCGGGAAAGTGAAAATAAAAAATTGAGATGAGCTATTGATAAGTCAACTATTTCTGCGAATTGATAAATTCATTTATTGGTGACGTCAGAAATGAAAACCGAAATATAAAAACTGTTTTATATATTTTTCTCGAATACGAAATCATAAAATAAAAGTTGTCACTTTTTATTTTGGATTTTATTTTTCCGTTTTACTATCTTTCTGACTCCATTTTAAAACGTTCTTGCATAAACAAAGGTTGCGAATTAGTAGTTCTCTTCTAATTCTCTCCAAGGATTTCAAAATGTCATCTGTACAAAAATTTAATGTTACTTATAATAACGAACAGGGCTGATAAAATAAGACAAGGCATCATCCTCTCCAAAAGCCATAAAAAAAATATATAAATAAAAAACAATAAAATAAACGAAAACAGAATTTTTACCATTTATCAAAAGAAACTTTAATTTGTATCACTTTTCTATCATTTACATAACAGACTAAATCTTGAAGCCTTTTTTAGTGGGTCTCACGAGAATTATACAGGCCTAGATAATGTGGACAAATTATCTCAATAGCTGCCATTGAAAATACTTTAAGCCAGTGTTTTTCAACCTGTGGGTCGCGACCCCCAGGAGGTCGTGAAGTCTTACACAGGGGGTCGCGGGTAAAAGAAAAAGACAAGTGTTTGTAGGTCCTACACTACATTAAAAAAACTACAATTTCAGCGAGAAGGCTGTACCTGTTTATTATACAGTACAATTGGTTTTTTGATCGACATTCAGGTCTCAACGATGGGTGTAGCCAGAGATGGGCCCGGGTGGGTATGGGCCACCGCAGAAAATGATAGCCGTAAAAAGTGTTGAGCTGACTTGCAAAAAGAAGTAATAAGTAGAAAAGTAGAAGTTGGAAATTCTCATCCTAAAAAAAAAAGGTCAACAGCATCCGAGCCCAATGTTATAATGAAAAGGAAGTTTCATACGTTATGTGTCTTAAGTTATTGTCGATTCTTCTCAAATTCTCGTTTTAATCAACAATAATTTTTCTCAACAGAAAGAAAATTAAATACATAGTTTTTAAAATCACTGATATAGTTTTAATATGGCCCTAGGGGGTTGCCAGAATTTTTTAACTTGTAAAGGGGTCGCGTATTCAAAAAGGTTGAAAAACACTGCTTTAAGCCAAATAGAGGGTCATTTGACTATCTTGATAATTCTCCCTTGTATTAAGATTTTAAAAAATTTATTAATTTTACTATAAATACTTTATTGAATTTCAAAGTAACATTAAAAAATACTATTATAACTGTAAATAATTTCAATACAACCAATAAAATTTATAAAACTTTAAAAAATGCACTTTAGAAACTTTTATTTGGCATTAGGAACGAAACAAAGGGACATTTAGTGACCTAAATTCAATTGAAAGACTTGTTATATCCGATAAGAGGCTTTTACATTTTTTAAGACCATATGTACTGTATTTATAGAATATTCTTTCATATTCTTTTATATCGTGTTATACACAAAATAAAATTTAATTTTTTACAGCTTTCTAAAATCGGATCTATACATTATTTTGTTTTAGAAAGAATTGAACTTTTAAAAATGTAGTTCACTTTCCCCCTGAAAAGATTCAATAGAAAGACTAGTCATTTGTTTTTTAAGTTTATTTATTAAATTTAGCATACGGAGAAGCCATTTGTGCTGTTTATACATTTATTGTCAGGGTTCAGCCATTAAAATATGTCCTTTTCTTCTTTACATCTATTTCACATTTAGTTCTTTCCTTTATATAACTGCTTGACTTGCAGTTTAGAATAGATGACATAGCAGTCTTTGTTGAATCTTTAAATTTTTCTTAATATAAATCAGATATTCCAATAAGTAGAACTTTACAAAAGAAAAGAATTTAAATAGAAACAGTATAAATTCTCATTATTAAGATTAATGGATCTCTCGATATTAACCGTGTATATAAGAAAATAATAATAATATACGATTTTCATTAATCTGTTCGAATCTAATACATAGAAAAACAGATCATAAATCACGTGAAAAATTCTTTATTGATTAGTATCATCTATAAAAGAAATAGATAGACTTTCTCCAATTTCCTATTAGCGAAACTACAACTTGGCATTTCTATTAAATAAAATCGATATACTCATTAAGAAACATTTCTAAAGTATTTATCGATCGAATTTTTGGTTTTCCTTCCTTTTGAAAATATCTCAACACACATTTCTGTTCAGAATTGATTAGACTGATACCTCCTCCTCCTTCACCATACATTTTTGACTATTTTTATTAAAATTTATATAAACAAGTTTAAAAGTTTGTCATGTGACAAGTGTGTGAAAATATCAGTAGACAGATCTTACTTATAACTGAATATTCTTGTAATTTTAAGCATTATTCTAATAATCTGACAGTCGAATTGTTTAATATCAGCTATCATTTTGATTACTTATTTAAAGTTCTCAAGAAAATTAATCATATAAAAATTCTTTTTTTGGAGAAGTGTAGGAGTCTTTATCAATATTTCTCATGTCCTGCAGCATCCATCAACTGACAATATTGACATCAGTCAACACGCTTATCACAATTCCTTCTACAGGTAAAGATGAACTATGTTGATAAAATCTTTCCTAAACAAACCATATCGACATTTCTGCTGTTATCACATTCATATGCCAACTCCTATATGTAAAAATATCCTAGAAAATCCATATTTTCTTACTTATCCATTTATTTAAATGTGCCAAAGGATAAAAAAAATTGTGGTTTTTTTTAAAGTGAATAATTAAAAACAAAGAAAAATTAAATTTTTATTTTGACTGTTTTTAAATACATTTATATTCAATTATATGTAGATTACGCTAACAAATTTACAAGTAGAAAAAAAAATTAAAAAATAAAATTACACTATTCTAAAATTTCATTTTTTTTCCTTTCTTTTTTTTTGAAATTATAGAACAGCTTTAGAATATGAAACTTCACAATTCTCTCTTGTATGTAATTATAAACCACAATTATAAGATAGTTCTTGATAATAGATTAAAAATATTAACAATATTTATTAATATGTTTTATCTAATATCTTGTTAAAAATTTGATTTTTTTTAACAAATTAGCTCCAGATAAAATGGAGAGGAAATAAAGTCACAAACAGTATTATTTGTGAGTGAAATTCTCTCTCTCTTTTGCCAGTTATTTGTTTAACAAATTAACATGTACTTTTAACTTCTGACAAAGCAGTTAGGTAGTATAGCACTCACTGATAAGGAAAAAGTTATAAAAAAGTAACAATGCCCAATATGCATACACAATAAAAATTCAATATGTACAATGTTCTGGAAGAAAATTGGTCCATCAAAACTTTTATTCCATTGATTAAATATATAAAAATACATTGTGGGAATGATCATTTCTATTATGTTGGTATAATAAAAGACAATAATAATTGTTAAAATCAACAGTTATTATTTTTTTCGAGTTTGATATAAATGATGATTTTCAGAATTTGTTTAAGACTGTTACTTCCACAATGAACCTATTTCAACATATCACAGATTGTGAAGACAACTTCCATTAATGGAAAGTGATTATCCAAACTCTTGAGTGAAGTGATCATTTTACAGATTAAATTATAATAATATACAGTGAAAGAAGAGAAAAAAAAACAATAACAAACAGGTAAAATCTTATTTTTTTTTTATACAAAAGAACATGACTGAAACCAATAATAATAATTGTAATAAAGTTAACACAAAAAGTAATAATTTTATTATTTTTTTTTATAAAGCTGTCAATTGTTTCAACCATTTTGCTTCATTACTTTAAAATTCAAATAATTTTAATAATCATGCAAAACAACAAATATAAATGCCCAAGCTTAAAATATTTACTTTTTTTTTCATCTCATAACTGATTATTTTTTTAAAGAAATTTATAACAGTTTATATTATTAATGTTTCATTCATTACAAAACATTATAAAGTATGTTTTTTGCTTATTTAAAAATGAAAAAAGGAAAATTTTACAAATTCAACATTGCAATGTACTGTACTTTGCAAATAGGTCAAGAATGACTTGTTTTCCCCATTTATTTTTATTCAGTCATTTTAATTTAATTCTGTAAATAGTGAAAAAATAGAAGTGTTATTCACAACATACACATTTATGCCCTTTGAGTGGAAAAAACATTTGGTCATTTTTTTTATACATATTGGCACGCAGTTTAAAGGAGAGAAAGGCACGAGACTCTGAAAGAAGGAAGACATTTTCAGAAAACTTCATATCAAAATGCATAAATTGGCACAGTGAACATACATCCATGAGAAGCAATGGAATTCTGTAGACAGTCTTTGATTGTTGCTTTTCTTAATTTGGAACTATCAATTACCTGTAAAAATTTAGTATCATTAATAACTATTCCGGAGTTTTTCATCTTTACTAAACATACTTTAAACATTAATTATACCTTTCAAAATAGACCACAATCTTTAAGGTTGTGTTTGATGATGACATCAGTAACAGCATCAAAAACGAATTGAATGTTATTGGTATCTGTGGCACAAGTGAAGTGTGTGTAAATTTCTTTTGTGTCTTTACGCTTATTCTGACTTTCAAATTTCATCTGAATGTATGCAGCTGCTTCTTCATACGTGTTACGTCCTGTGGAAAAACAAACTCAAGTTAAATAATATATTCCACATTTATTTTGCAAAGAAAGAAAAAAAAATTTTCAATAATAATTTTTTCCCTGAATATTTTTAGCAATTTACCTTTATCAAAAAAATTCTACACTTGTATCAAAGCTGACAAATTACATTTTGTTGAAAAATAAACTGTCAAAAATATTTAGAAAGCAGTTTGATGCTTCTTTAAAAATCTAACAAGTAATTTTTATTTACAAATTTATCACTAATTCGAATATAAAAATAAATAAATGCTGATTATTTAAAAAATTTTTAAATTTACGAAATATTTTGAAAATTTAAAAAATACATGTAAATGTAACTTAGAAAAGAATACTCTATATCTAAACATAAGGTACCGTACATATCAGTTTTTGAGCCACAATTATGATTTTTTTTTTATTATTGAAAAAGCTGCAGACTTACAGCACAAATATCTGGCTTATATCTAAAATATAATTTTAACTACAGTTTATAGGTATACATACAGTTAAGAACACAATTCTCTCTAAAATAAAAAAGATTATAACATATGAATTAATAACATAANTATAGCATAGTTTATACGGATTATTCCCAAAAAATTATATGTATTTTGGAAATGTTAAGTCGAATTAGTCTAGAATCGATTAATTTTATGGAAGAAAACCTTTCAAACAGCCATAGTCCGTAAACTTCACGTGTCGGGCTGTGATTGGCTCACGTATTTAAGGATTCCTACAACGCGAAATTCGTATAACGAAGAACGTATCTACGCGTTATAGGGGGATCTACTGTATTTTTATATTTGATATACATTATGAATAATACTTATTTTTCACTATTGATATCTCAAGACTTAGCAATTCTTACAAATATTTGATTATAAATATTCACTCAAAACCAAAAAAATGTTAATTTTTGAAAAACTTTAATTATGTTTGTTGTTTAAAGCATTTAATTCACATATTTTTCTGTTTCAATGATAATTCAAATATAAAAAATTAAATAAAATTTTAATTCAAAATTTTAATTCAAAATAAGTATAATGTATGCATTTTCAAAATGAATGCAGAATATCACATATAATATGTGCTCCTTTTGAAAAAGAAAAGTGCTGAAACTGATAGAAACAAAGGCTACAAATGTTTCTTTTTAAGAATTCTATCCGTGGTTTCCTTAATTATCTGTTTTTTTCTTTTACTATTTTTTTTAAGTCTATGGATAGAATCTTATTCTGTTTTTATTTTACTTTTATTCATTTTTTTATATAAATTCTTTCGTTTCTTTCGTTATTTCTACATTTAAAATATTTACTTAAAATAATGCAAACTTGAAGTTATTCATTATCTAATTAAAATATTTTAAATAAGTAAAATTCTATAATAAAATTAAACGAATATTTTATAATAAAATTTAAAACGTGATTATTTTTATAATAATTAATTTCCTAAATGCAGTAATAATCTAAATGTGTTAACAAAAATAAAAAAAGCGAAATGAAAATAATAATTATATTTTGTATATTTTATGTAAATATTTTTAAAATAATTTTATAAAATAAAATAAAATTGTATGTTATAATTTGTTATGAAATTTGATAACAGATGTCGCCACCTAAAATTATTAACTAATAAATTTTAAATAATTTTAAATTTTTTAAAATAAATAAATGTTATATATAAATACACTTTTTTAAATAATCGAAAAATCAACGAAACACTTTGCCAACATTAAAAAATAAAATAAAATTATGCTAAGTCAAGATAAAAGCAACTTATATTAAAACGTAAACAATACTTAAAAAGCTTTTATAAACTAAGTCGATTTGTTTACATTAGAAAATATTTTAACGATTATTTTTGTATCCATAAAAGTGTAAAAAAAAAAAATTTAAGTTACTCCATAAAAGTTGAAGTAGAAAGTTGGTAATAAACTTTAACCAATATTTTATTTGTTCTATCATTCTAAATCCAAGATAAAAACAAAGTCTAGCTGCTGAGTATGGGTTGCTTACTTTCAACAGAAAGAGGGTTGTCGAAAGGTCAGAGTTAGACAGGACTATCCCATTTAAAGAAATGGTCTGATGCACTTCCGCAGCAGCCTAAGTTCCGTCACTCAGTCTCGGAAAAGAAACACAGCAAAAGGTGGTGGAAATCGAAATCAAACGATTTCCCTTTTGCCAATGGTGAAGTGGGAACTGCTTTCAAACCCATTCGCTGACGTGTGACTCGTGGAGATCAAGGGATGGAAAGTTAGAAAAAGAAAGGCAGGAGATGACAGCTTTCAAAAAAAGACCCGAGAAAAGACATCAGAAACCTTCTTCTTTAGATATATTTAAAGAATTTTTGAAAATATTAAATCATTAAAAAATAAAACTTTAAAATTTTTTAATCCTAAATTATTTTACATTTTTTTTCTTTTTTTTT
>NW_019384367.1:766589-790635 GCF_000671375.1 Centruroides sculpturatus | reverse complement strand
TTTCAATATATTTATTTTGTTTGTACAAAATAAAAAAATAATTTTTAACGATACAATAGTCTTCGTTAGGCTTAACATCGACGAAAATTCAACGCGAAGCGACACGCAACGGAGAAAAATTTCAACACGGGATAAATTAATATATTTTTTCGTACATAATTGGTTATCCGAAAAATAAGTTATCCGAACAACCCCAGTCCCCAATTGATTCGGATAAACGACGCTCTACTGTATGAAGAATTGATTTGTTTTTAAATATTTCATCCTTTTCTTACAGCTGTTTTCTCAAACTAACTAAAAAGTGTGCACATGTGTGTATATCCATAAAGTAATTTTATGAAGTATTTAAAAATTAAAAAAAAAAAATAGTATCAAATATAAAAATTTCATTATCTTTCATTTCTCACAAAAAGGAGCATAACTTTAGCATATAGCCAGAATCTTTAAAAAAGTAATAATAACAACAATTATTTGATACTTTATTTAAATAAAAAATATATATTAGTAAATGATCAAGACTAAATTTACAATCAAACTTCTATATAACGAAGTCGCTATCTCCTGAAAAAAATTTGTTACAAGGAAATTGTTATACAGAAATTACACTTTTTGGTAAATGAAGTATTACTTTATGTAAAATAATGAAAAAATTACATTAATTTTAAATTAATATAAATGTAATATACAATAATAATGTAATACAAATGTAGTTTAAATTTCAAATAAGTTTAAATTAGTTTAACTATATTTTCATTAAAAAAACTTTTAATTTTTTGTAGCACACTTCTCTTAATATGCTTCACACTTATTAAGTTTATTAAAACAGCTTCATCTACACTTATGTAAATACAGGTTCTTGCATGTTTTCTTATATGTCTCACATCATCAGCTAATTTCAAAATTGATCCACAATTTGTTATCATAGTTGATAAACTCACAGGAATTCTGAACTTTGCTGCAATGTCTTTCTTTGAGCCTTTATCAACTTCCCACAACAATTAAGTTTTTTAGTAATGCTTAAACACTATATTAATAGGTCTTCAAATTCCAACTAGATGACTATTAAATAAAATAAAATCTCACTATCCTCAAAAATTAGTCCTGTAGTTTTCAAAATTATCATCTTTCTAAAGTTTTCAACATTCATTAATTGTAAATTGTTTTTTTTTTTTTTATTTAGACCTAATCTCTCCCTCTTGACAAACAGTAGCCATGTGGGGGCAGTTTATATTAAGATTTTAAAAGCTAATGATCAGTATCTCCCAAACTTGTGCCATGGTTTTGCAAAGGGTTTACAGATTGATACCTGAAATTGAACCTAAATTTGAACTTGACCCAGAGGGAATAGACAACTTTTAATGTTAGATGGTCCTTACAAATTAAAAAACATTTGTTATACAGAAATTTAACTTCATTATTTAGAAGCAATTTTACATATGAGCCATTGATTTTGAATGTGGGGGAAGTCCATTTTATGTTATTGCTAGATATTTAATGGTTTGCATTTGAATGGGTTTAAAAATATTTGTAAGCAGTAATAGACTTATTTTATATTTCTTGTGATCTTATTTCATGTAAATTTAATATGCAATGATTGTTATCTGTGTTAGGTAAAAAAATCATGGTTTTGGTATGTGCCAATGGATTTTCCTCACTTTTAAAAGCAATGATTTGTTGAAAACATTGATTTTCTTTGAATGGAATATAATCATAACAAAAAATTGAATATTTTATTTATTCACTTATTTATTTTATTTCAACATTTCATACTTCTTTCGAAAAACTACAATAAAACAAAAAATAAATTTAATTTTATAGGAAAAAAGGGATAACATAAGAAAAAAATATTCAGTAATAAGTTGTATGCATATAATTATATTCCTTAGTTTAGACGGTGCAGATTTTTAAAGTATTCAATATTCATGATGAATGGATGGTGCATAAATCCATCATATCTTTATATTTTTCTTTAGTAATGGGCCTAGTTTTTGCATTTAAAGATGATAATACTATATTTATGAAACTACTTGGCCTACCCCATTTTGGTGATAAATCAAGAGTTTTAAATTGTGTCTTTTTCCACCGATGTTTTATAAAACAGTTTATATGGTGCATTTCTTGAAAATTTTACCCAGATAATATTCACTCAATTGACAGTTTCTCCATCAGTATTTTTTGTTCTTTTCAAAATTGTCTCCTCCAGAGGTTTGGTTAAATAGAAGTCTTCACTTTTCATTTCATGTACTAAAAATGCATTATGTTTGCAACATTTTTGTATTAATTTGTAATAATCCTAGGGAATATACAGTAAAGTGGACTTGCCTCACTTTCAAAATCAACTCACAATAAATATCGTTGATGACAAATTACTAGTGACAAATTTATACTGATATTAAAAGATATTTATTATGAATTGATTACATCCTAGGTTATGATAGGTTAGTCTAGTTAGTGAATAAGTTAATGTTTAAAAAATAAAAAATAAATAAAATAAAATTTTAAAAAATTGGGGTCTTGCTCGTTTCTTCTGTTGGTCCATTTGTCTTGTCTAATTTGTCATTGTGTTTGTTTTCACACTGTCTGTCTATGTGTTAATAATATTAAGATTTGCACTTGTATTCGGTTTTATTAGTATTAGGTAGATATAAATCTTCCTACTAACATCCACTTGGCACTAACTTCTACACTTAGCTATTTGTGGCGGCACTCAATTATTGGTGTTTGCTACACTCGGGTTTTCTTTTAGACTCTTCAGGGGACTACAGACTTGCAGCCTAAAAACTGCACACCAACATAAAACATAGAAGGTATAGTAGCCATATGTACGCCATCCTACCTTTCTCTACTGTATCTCCTCTCCCTCCTTCTTCCTCACCCTCTTTTCTGCTGGTTAAACACCTTGTGTATGGCCAATGTCTTTCATGTTTGTATGTGAATTGATTAAAAACAAATTTCATGTTAATTTGTAATAAGAATTAGCTTTAACTATTTTTTTTTTCACAAAATGGACTTGCCCTACTTTCAAAATCAACAGCTCATATATTTTTGACTGAAAAAAGCAGTGTACAATGCAAAAATTCATTATGCAGAGAAATTCACTATATAGAAGTTCATAATATGGAAGTTTGACTGTATATCACTAAGGACATACATTTAATTCAGGCAATTATTAAAAATATAAAAATTTGGATAATTTATTTACAGTAAAATAATCTCTATATTGCAACATAAAATAAGATTTTAATATATGTCATCAAATAGCATATATGATGATATAAATATTTATCTATTTTTTTTTAATTGTTTAAAATTAAAACATTATATTTAGCATACTTCAACTTTTTGTAAAGGAAAATATTTTTCAATATTTAAATTTTCTTGTTTTGTTTCAATATTATTGCAGAAATTTTTAAATTTATTTAAATATTATAAAATATATTTGTCAGTAAGAATATAAAATTAATCATAAAACATATAATTATAAATTTATTTAGCAATTGTTATTTAAACTATTAATTTATTTTAATAATTATTAAAAAGAGACATTTTTTTTCTGAGTACCAACTCAATAGATGAATAGGATCACTTAAAAATAAACCTTTCTAAAGTAATAAAATAGATATTTTTGAAGTTTGTGATATTTCAAATATTTATAAATTTTATTATAAATCTTACATCAAGTATTCAAAACAAAAATTAATACATTTTTTGTTAAATATCATGTTATCAATTATAGATTTAATAGAAAGGTATTTCAAAAAATAGATTTTGCATAAGTGTAAACATACAGGCAAATTCCTTCAAAGTAAATATTTAAGTGGAATTTCTCTGTATAAAATGAAAAAATAAGTATGAAACATGAATGAGATAATTATTTCATAATAAAGCAGCCAACCAAGGTATGTTTTACAATATATGTTATTCAAATGTAACCATGCAATTATGAGGTATTGAGCAAATAAGCATTCAGTCCTGAGTGAATGACCCTGTACATTTACACACAGACAAAAATTTATTATTTTAAATAGCTTGTTATTAAATCTATAATTGTTATGTATAACTAACAGTATGTATGTACCAGTACATAGATGTAAGATATGAAAAAAATTAACATTCTTAAAAATTAAAGCAGAAAATTTTTAGTTATCATACTTTGGAGTGAAAAAGTAATTTGTAATGTTAATCTTTTCACTAGCAGGTTTGGTTCTTCTTTGGTAGGTTCATCATGCCACCAAGCTTTACTAATGTTATCAAGTATAAGAAATATAAGGTGGTGAATTTCATGAAGACAAGAAGACAGAAATAGAAACAGTATGATTTTGTTTCAACAAAGCTTAAATTATACAGAAAATTCATAATTATTTCTGTTTCTTATTTTTCTACTAAGAAAACTAATACAATCACATAATAAATTGTAACCATATTATTAAGAAATAAAATAAAAACAATCAAGTTTTAGATTAATTAGAAGAACAGGAAATATACAAATCAACCATCTTTTAAATATCTTTGAAATAAAAATATGAAAATATTTCATTTTTATTCTTCTCTTTACAATTATTAAAATTTACATTGCAAAAAATTTAAATAAAACTGATCTTTATCTTTATAAATTCAAAATATTTTTCAATTTATCAAATATATTTCAAATTTATAACTATAAAATTGCTTAACTATATATGGGTTTAGTGAAATATTATTTACTCTTATCAATCCTTGCAATTTTCTGAAAAACATATTTATCATATCATCACAGAATATTATTATATTACATGTTACTTGAGTTATTATCAATGTATATGTTACCGGCCAAACCCGATTTCAGGCCAAACTAGTTTATCCCATGCATGTCAGGATATACTAGTTTAGCCTAGGACAATCTAGTTTGGCCTAAATACTTTAGGCTTAACTAGTTTGTCCTAGACCAAACTGATTTATGTACTACAAATAGGCACCAGTGTAAAAAAAAATGATTTTGTGTATTTCGAAATGCCACCACAGTACACCAAGTGGTTAAAGTGTACCTAGGTAACCCCAATGGCGGTGCTTCTGCTAGGCTGGTTTGGTTAGGTTAACTACATTTTTAGTAGACATTTCCTTTTTTTTCTTTTGTTCAAGAACTACTGTGAATCAATAACTAGTGACGTTAAACAATGGGCTGCCTGCACTTCTGACTGTTCGTCAGAAGTGCCGCCATTGAGGTTACCTAGGTACACTTAACCCACCCTGTAAAAATAAATAAAAGATTAAATATTTTATATGTTACACTAAGAAACACAAACAACTTCATTTTTAATTTTAGTTTGACTTTAAAATTTATTTTTATTATTTCGTTTGAATTTTTGAAAATATTTTCGATTGTTAATTACCTTTAAAAGTGCATGGCTTAATAAAAAAATACAAACTGATAAGTACTGATTAGCTTATTTTTATTTTATAGTTTTGTACAAGTATTGTGTCACTTCTAATCAATACAGTTTTTTATAATTAAGTAGACTATGTTTGAATAAATATTGTTCATCTAATTGATTGCCTTTTAATTTTATTTTAACCATTAATATACTTCAATCAGGCCTGGCCGCATGCGGCTCGTCACATTAAATTGTGTGGCCTGCTAAGCGACATTATATATCCATTAAAACTTTCGTTTTCTGTTTTGTGTATACCAAAACAATTAAGTAAATGAAAATTTGCATGTGTCATTGTTATAATGCGCAAGTGCGAGTACAAACTCTTGGTATAACAATGAAATCTTATTCATTTTGTATTTGTTTTACTTTTTTAAAAGCATGTTTGCCTAAATTGTGGCCCATTGTAATGTTACACATGATCAAAGTGGCCCGCGAAAAAATTTAGGTTGGCCAGGCCTAACTTAAATAATAATTCTAAATCAGTTCGGTCTAGGACAAACTAGTTAAGCCTAAAGTATTTATGCCAAACTAGACTGTCCTAGGCTAAACTAGTATATCCTGACACGTGTAGGACAAACTAGTTTGGCCTGAAATTGGGTTTGGCCAGTAACATATACATACATTACAATTACTTCTAAGTTAGTAAATCATATTGTCTGCACAGTATAAATATATTTAGTAAGCAACAGTACAATAAGCTTCCCCCAACAAAAAAAAAATTAAGTGAAAATAACTTTTGCACAAATAACACAAAAAAAAAACCAGTAAAAGAATAAAAGTTTTTATATTAATAACATTTTCATTTGTTTATGAATGAAATCATTAGTATCACAAAAAAACTGTTTTTTCCTTGATTTCTTTGGTGTTTTTGTGTTATTTCTAGCAAATATGGCCAGTTTATGTTGTGGTTAATAATAGCTTTTAAATTTATTGCAAAAGTTAGGCTGTATATAATTAAATTATTCTTTATATTTTCCATTCTTAAATTGCAAACAGCAAATTATTATTATTTTTAATAATAATAGGCAATTAAAGTAAACAGGAGAGGTACGATACATAGTAAAAAACTAAAAATTTTTAGTACTCAAGAATAAACTTGGATGGATTTTAAACAAAGATTAAAACATTGGCACATTTTAAATTAAAAAGTACAAAGTCTATTCTTACTTAGACAAGTGCCACCATCTAATAATACCAGTAAATCAATATGGCATGAAATTCATTTTTATTATGGTTTTTTATATTTTACTAAAATATAATTTAATTATTCAATTCTTGCTTAATTTAATTAATATTTGCCGGAATAATGATGACTAGAAATGATATTTAACTCACATCAGTACTAAATCATATCACTATATTGTCAATATAACAATTAATAACAAGTTTTACCTTATTTTTTGAGTAAATTATATTAAATTGTTTTTATTAAAATTTAAAGAAATTTCTGCTGCTCTCTTTTGTTAACTTGAACATATAAAAACACAACACTTCCTAAAATATTTCTTGATTTGATTACTAAAATAATAATTTTTCTGGATGTAATAATAAAATATTGTAATAATACAGCCAAGTCCTGTAAACTTGACTTAATATGAACTGAGAAGGTGACGAGTTACTGAAAATGATGAGTTTTACTGCATAGTGATGATGATAGTCTAAATAGAGGAATTTTAGTAATGATATTATATGTGCAAATTCATGTGTTTATTAAGTGTGTACTGATAATGACCATTTCTATTTGTAATTAAATTTTAATTAAGAAATATATTGGCTATTCATTGACTACTCTAAGTGACATGGCATTTTGCAGTAACACCTTGGAAAGAGGTTTATATTCTTGGTTAACACAAGGAATTGATACTATTCTATTATCAAGTATCACCAGTGAATAATAATAACTTATTTGATCCTAGTGTTAAGTTATAAAGATAGAAATTAGATTATGTTTCTTTTCATTTTCTTTTTGAACATGACAACTTTTACAAAATGTCAAGGATCTGTCAAGTTATCAAGGATTTCCAGGACTCTACTGTACTTATAATTAAAATTTCTCGTGATAATGTTGAACAAACAAAGAATTGTTTATTTAACTGTGTGTCATGTTTCATTCTAATTTAATGTTTTTCTACATTTTTATGAAGTAACTCAATAAAATACTTTAAAAAATTAATGTAGTTAAAAATATTGACTTTTTCAAAAACTAAATCTAATATTTTAAGTTAACAATATGAGAAAATCAGCATATCTTATTTCAGTATGTCTGAAATATCAATATTTTAAATATGTTGAGAGTAACTTCTGAATAAGATGCAGATCACTGCTGAAACTTTTATAACCGTATTCAGTAAAAACATTTCAAATTGAACATTTCATAAGCTGATATTCTGCTTGTAATTCTAGATTATGAGTATACTTTACTTTTCATATTCACCAGCCCACTGTAATACTAGTTTAAGAAATCTTTGAATTGAAATAGTTATGTTAGAAATTCTTTGATTTGTGTAGAAATGTCAATTCATTTAGACAAATTGTTATGTGCAAACTAAGCTATGACTTCAAAGTTTCATAGATAATGACAATTATTCATAGATTTTAACAACAACAACAACAACAAAACCATACCAATTGAAATGAAATTTAATATCTTCCTTTAAAAGTGCAAAAGTGTATTACAAAAAAAGATGCACTAATAAATAAACAAAACAAAAATCCAGAAACAAGTTGCATAACTTTCCTGACTATTATGAAATCTTATTTCGAAAATTACTTTTATAATTTTAATTACAATATATATATATATAAATGGACGTGTGTGTCCTTATATTTCACTTTTCAGCCAAAACTACACATTGCACATGAATGGTGTTTGTATGTGGTAGTAGCCCCAAGTCTCCTTCTTGAACTATAGTGGTTGCGTCTCGATAGCTATAAGGGTGCGGGAGATATGGGGGCTTAAAGTGGTTGACTTTGAATATTTTCTATTTTGATTTTAAACATGTTCGAACCGTTTTAAATTCGAACTTAAATTCGAATTGGTTCGATTATAGAACGATTGTAAACGTTCCAGAAAATTGATCAAATTGAAAATAGTTCATTTGACTGGACGTAAAAATTCTCTAATTAGTCAGGAAACAAGGAACCTAATTCTTGCATTCTGTGCTATAAGGGTGTGGGAGATAGGGGGTTGAAAGTGGTTGACTTCAAAGATGTGTAACAATGGAAGCGTCAACAATAGAAGTGTTAACAGTGGAAGTGTTGAGTAACAAAGGAAGTGTTAATATAAAGCGGCATGCAAGATTTACAGGCGGTTTTTTGCATTTTTGCGGGAAATCAAACATTTTTAGACTCATGTAAAAATTCTCTAATTAGTCTGGAAATGAGGGACCTAATTCTTGCATTCTGTGAAAACGGGTAAGATTGGCTATAATGTAATTATCTTAATCTTCACTATCGTTACTTTTTGCCCAGCGAAGCGGGTCCTTGCAGCTAGATTCTAGATTACTTAGAAAAACAGTCTTTTATATATATAAAAAAAAAACTATATTACATACAAATAAAAACCCAGCAAAGCGGGTCCTTGCAGCTAGTAACTTAATAAAATTCTGTAGCGCCATCTGTTATGCGATTTTGTTATAAAAAACATATTTTTAATTACTTTAAAATGGCAAAATGCTTAATTTTGATAGTAGGGAAGAATTTTATAAAAAGTATAAATGTTAATAATAGGTAAAATCGTCATTAAATCTGACCCTACTGGGGATATACATAATCCCTTTATTTCCCCACCCCTTTAACTGCCAAAATTTAATTAATAGCATCAATGCTCCTTGTGTACAAGCCACCATGCCAAATTTTGTTACTTAATCTTTAATCAATCCTGAGATATTAAGCAAAATAGATCTCAACACATACTCAATATTTTTGCTTTTTCTTTTTTTGAAATTTTTGGATTAAGGAGGTCTCAAAATGTGGAGACTTACAAAAAACTTGGAAGGTCAAATTTTATATGATTCCAATAATTTCCCTTGTTATTAATACTTTTCCTGGCTGTTATGTATACATAACAGATACGAAAGAGTACAAGGACAGAATGTAATAGTTACCTGAAATAACAGCACAAAATAGTAAGCAATTGTAATTTTGCTAAAAAAGAATTTTATAAATATCCAGAAACCATCTATTTATTTCTGATATAACTGCTTATTTTCAGCTTCTTGAAAGAGTAAGATTATTTTAAAAATTTAATATCTGTGTTGTTTCACAATGAACTCATACAATACTTGCCATTAATCCATAATTTAGAATAAATTCATCATTATTGACAAGTTAAATTGCAATCTAGACTTAAATCTAAAATTGAGGTAAAGTGAATGTTAATTTGAATTGAATGTGTAATTGAAATTTTATTGAGTTTATCTGGGTAACAGTGAATACAGCAGAGTATAAGTTAAATTTTTTTAACTCAAACTTTTAAAATAAAAAATTTAGAAATTATTTTTAAAATCATATTTGGAGTTTTATTGAAATATGCTAAATACTATTTTGTGTTCTTTTATTGATAACACTAAATTTATTAAAAAGTTATAAAAATATATAGAAGACCATGCAATGTTTTTACCTGTATATTCTGGAAAACAAATCGTTAGAGGTGATTTAGTTATTTTTTCTTCAAATAAATCTTTCTTGTTCAAAAATAATATAATGGATGTATTAACAAACCATTTGTTGTTACATATCGAATCAAAAAGTTTTAAACTTTCTGACATGCGATTCTAAATAGAAATAAAAATATAAAATGTTTTAACAGTAATTAATTTATTATTTTAATTTACTAATAATCTGTAAATATAGCTAATTACCATTTCCTCATCTTCAGCAAGAACTAAGTCATAACCACTTAAAGCTACACAAAATATAATAGCAGTAACACTTTCAAAACAATGAATCCATTTTTTTCTTTCTGATCTCTGTCCACCAACATCAAACATTCTATTAAAATAAAAATTATCAATAACTTTTAATTATATTAGTCTTTCATGCTAAAATTATTTATTAATAAATAAAATTCAAGAGTAAAATAATTAAAAATAATAATAAATTTAAGTTATAACATAAAATTTATGTTTACAAATCAATCATCATCTCATTTAACATCACTGAACAAATATTCATCAAACTAGATTATTTCAAAATATAGATAGCTTTTATTAAAGATATGTCAAACTGTTTAGTTATTTCATGGAAGTAAAACAAATAATTTGATTTTCAGACTGTTTTTTATGAAAAATTTATCTAACTATATGTAGATGATTATTCAGTTCATAACAGTATGTTCTAAATGGATATGTTTCCAAAATCATTAACAGTCAAATAAATGCCAGTTCTCTCAAACCAACTATACACATAAGACTATTTATCACCTACTTTGACCTATTCCAATTTCTTAAAGCAAGAATTGTTACATTTTTGAAAAAGAAGTTGCAATCCTCAAATTCCCAATAATATGGCAAAATTACATGAAAAAAAATGAGTAGAGAATTATATCATATGTAACATTGTTATTGCTTTCATAAACTTGAATAGAAATTGAAAATATCTGAAAAACAGTCATTTATTAGTATCCAACTGGTATAATAGTATCTATCTAGTTGTGATGGAACTAAAAACATGCCTTATGGCTAAGATTCTAATTCCCCTAGCAACTATCATACAATATAATTAAGCAATTTTCATACACATTTTCAAATTAGAAGAGGCTGAAGTTGTATAAACAAAATTGCATAACTTGGAAAATAATTTCAATATGATATCAAAAATGTAAGAACAAAAATTAATTAAAATTCAGATTCATAATCTGCCAATTTATACTTTATCAATTATTTTAAAAACTTCATTAAATAAGAAGATAAATATTTTAATATCTAACATACTTGAAATGAAGACCTTTGAATGTAAAAAGTGTTTCTACAATTCCAGTTGTTTTAATCCTTGTTCTCAAAACATCTTGCTGACTTGGTATATAATTAGGTTGTGAAATTCTGTCCAAAGAATTCAGGTAACTAAAAAAAATAATTTATTTTAAACAATTATGAAATAGAATTTTATTTTAACACCACTTTCTCTTATAATGTATATATAATTTCAGCATTTATTTTAAAATATAGATTTATTTTTTCAAGAATTGTTATAGTAATTATAAAATATATTAATAATCAAATCAAATCAAAGTTTATTTATCGTATAAGGCTTTCACCTAAAATATATTAATATATATTTGACAATAATTTATTATTACAATAAATTTCTTGCACTTATTGAACTTTACAAAGTATTGTTTTATTTATTAAATTTATGCAACAATTTAGAAACTAAATCACTATGGAAGACTTTATATCATATAAATGCAGAAAACCTACTGGTGTTCCAATTAAGACTATCAAACGATAAACTCAAACTTGTTTTATAATCACATCTGTTTTAATCAGAAGACAAAGTTCAGTCGGCAAAAGAAATTTTTATTCACTAAGCATTTTGGGATTAAAACATCCCATCTTCAGGCTACAAAAATATATCTGACATTAGCAATTTTAAATTGACAAAGTAACAAATACAATAAAAATTAAACTACCAATCAGGAACACTCCAGTTTTTACATATACACCTCTTATTAATATCACAATACACTCCAAGAGGTGTATATGTAAAAACTGGTGTGTTCCTGATTGGTAGTTTAATTTTTATTGTATTTGTTACTTTGTCAATTTAAAATTGCTAATGTCAGATATATTTTTGTAGCCTGAAGATGGGATGTTTTAATCCCAAAATGCTTAGTGAATAAAAATTTCTTTTGCCGACTGAACTTTGTCTTCTGATTAAAACAGATGTGATTATAAAACAAGTTTGAGTTTATCGTTTGATAGTCTTAATTGGAACACCAGTAGGTTTTCTGCATTTATATGATATAAAGTCTTCCATAGTGATTTAGTTTCTAAATTGTTGCATAAATTTAATAAATAAAACAATACTTTGTAAAGTTCAATAAGTGCAAGAAATTTATTGTAATAATAAATTATTGTCAAATATATATTAATATATTTTAGGTGAAAGCCTTATACGATAAATAAACTTTGATTTGATTTGATTATTAATATATTTTATAATTACTATAACAATTCTTGAAAAAATAAATCTATATTTTAAAATAAATGCTGAAATTATATATACATTATAAGAGAAAGTGGTGTTAAAATAAAATTCTATTTCATAATTGTTTAAAATAAATTATTTTTTTTAGTTACCTGAATTCTTTGGACAGAATTTCACAACCTAATTATATACCAAGTCAGCAAGATGTTTTGAGAACAAGGATTAAAACAACTGGAATTGTAGAAACACTTTTTACATTCAAAGGTCTTCATTTCAAGTATGTTAGATATTAAAATATTTATCTTCTTATTTAATGAAGTTTTTAAAATAATTGATAAAGTATAAATTGGCAGATTATGAATCTGAATTTTAATTAATTTTTGTTCTTACATTTTTGATATCATATTGAAATTATTTTCCAAGTTATGCAATTTTGTTTATACAACTTCAGCCTCTTCTAATTTGAAAATGTGTATGAAAATTGCTTAATTATATTGTATGATAGTTGCTAGGGGAATTAGAATCTTAGCCATAAGGCATGTTTTTAGTTCCATCACAACTAGATAGATACTATTATACCAGTTGGATACTAATAAATGACTGTTTTTCAGATATTTTCAATTTCTATTCAAGTTTATGAAAGCAATAACAATGTTACATATGATATAATTCTCTACTCATTTTTTTTCATGTAATTTTGCCATATTATTGGGAATTTGAGGATTGCAACTTCTTTTTCAAAAATGTAACAATTCTTGCTTTAAGAAATTGGAATAGGTCAAAGTAGGTGATAAATAGTCTTATGTGTATAGTTGGTTTGAGAGAACTGGCATTTATTTGACTGTTAATGATTTTGGAAACATATCCATTTAGAACATACTGTTATGAACTGAATAATCATCTACATATAGTTAGATAAATTTTTCATAAAAAACAGTCTGAAAATCAAATTATTTGTTTTACTTCCATGAAATAACTAAACAGTTTGACATATCTTTAATAAAAGCTATCTATATTTTGAAATAATCTAGTTTGATGAATATTTGTTCAGTGATGTTAAATGAGATGATGATTGATTTGTAAACATAAATTTTATGTTATAACTTAAATTTATTATTATTTTTAATTATTTTACTCTTGAATTTTATTTATTAATAAATAATTTTAGCATGAAAGACTAATATAATTAAAAGTTATTGATAATTTTTATTTTAATAGAATGTTTGATGTTGGTGGACAGAGATCAGAAAGAAAAAAATGGATTCATTGTTTTGAAAGTGTTACTGCTATTATATTTTGTGTAGCTTTAAGTGGTTATGACTTAGTTCTTGCTGAAGATGAGGAAATGGTAATTAGCTATATTTACAGATTATTAGTAAATTAAAATAATAAATTAATTACTGTTAAAACATTTTATATTTTTATTTCTATTTAGAATCGCATGTCAGAAAGTTTAAAACTTTTTGATTCGATATGTAACAACAAATGGTTTGTTAATACATCCATTATATTATTTTTGAACAAGAAAGATTTATTTGAAGAAAAAATAACTAAATCACCTCTAACGATTTGTTTTCCAGAATATACAGGTAAAAACATTGCATGGTCTTCTATATATTTTTATAACTTTTTAATAAATTTAGTGTTATCAATAAAAGAACACAAAATAGTATTTAGCATATTTCAATAAAACTCCAAATATGATTTTAAAAATAATTTCTAAATTTTTTATTTTAAAAGTTTGAGTTAAAAAAATTTAACTTATACTCTGCTGTATTCACTGTTACCCAGATAAACTCAATAAAATTTCAATTACACATTCAATTCAAATTAACATTCACTTTACCTCAATTTTAGATTTAAGTCTAGATTGCAATTTAACTTGTCAATAATGATGAATTTATTCTAAATTATGGATTAATGGCAAGTATTGTATGAGTTCATTGTGAAACAACACAGATATTAAATTTTTAAAATAATCTTACTCTTTCAAGAAGCTGAAAATAAGCAGTTATNAGCTATAATGTAATTATCTTAATCTTCACTATCGTTACTTTTTGCCCAGCGAAGCGGGTCCTTGCAGCTAGATTCTAGATTACTTAGAAAAACAGTCTTTTATATATATAAAAAAAAAACTATATTACATACAAATAAAAACCCAGCAAAGCGGGTCCTTGCAGCTAGTAACTTAATAAAATTCTGTAGCGCCATCTGTTATGCGATTTTGTTATAAAAAACATATTTTTAATTACTTTAAAATGGCAAAATGCTTAATTTTGATAGTAGGGAAGAATTTTATAAAAAGTATAAATGTTAATAATAGGTAAAATCGTCATTAAATCTGACCCTACTGGGGATATACATAATCCCTTTATTTCCCCACCCCTTTAACTGCCAAAATTTAATTAATAGCATCAATGCTCCTTGTGTACAAGCCACCATGCCAAATTTTGTTACTTAATCTTTAATCAATCCTGAGATATTAAGCAAAATAGATCTCAACACATACTCAATATTTTTGCTTTTTCTTTTTTTGAAATTTTTGGATTAAGGAGGTCTCAAAATATGGAGACTTACAAAAAACTTGGAAGGTCAAATTTTATATGATTCCAATAATTTCCCTTGTTATTAATACTTTTCCTGGCTGTTATGTATACATAACAGATACGAAAGAGTACAAGGACAGAATGTAATAGTTACCTGAAATAACAGCACAAAATAGTAAGCAATTGTAATTTTGCTAAAAAAGAATTTTATAAATATCCAGAAACCATCTATTTATTTCTGATATAACTGCTTATTTTCAGCTTCTTGAAAGAGTAAGATTATTTTAAAAATTTAATATCTGTGTTGTTTCACAATGAACTCATACAATACTTGCCATTAATCCATAATTTAGAATAAATTCATCATTATTGACAAGTTAAATTGCAATCTAGACTTAAATCTAAAATTGAGGTAAAGTGAATGTTAATTTGAATTGAATGTGTAATTGAAATTTTATTGAGTTTATCTGGGTAACAGTGAATACAGCAGAGTATAAGTTAAATTTTTTTAACTCAAACTTTTAAAATAAAAAATTTAGAAATTATTTTTAAAATCATATTTGGAGTTTTATTGAAATATGCTAAATACTATTTTGTGTTCTTTTATTGATAACACTAAATTTATTAAAAAGTTATAAAAATATATAGAAGACCATGCAATGTTTTTACCTGTATATTCTGGAAAACAAATCGTTAGAGGTGATTTAGTTATTTTTTCTTCAAATAAATCTTTCTTGTTCAAAAATAATATAATGGATGTATTAACAAACCATTTGTTGTTACATATCGAATCAAAAAGTTTTAAACTTTCTGACATGCGATTCTAAATAGAAATAAAAATATAAAATGTTTTAACAGTAATTAATTTATTATTTTAATTTACTAATAATCTGTAAATATAGCTAATTACCATTTCCTCATCTTCAGCAAGAACTAAGTCATAACCACTTAAAGCTACACAAAATATAATAGCAGTAACACTTTCAAAACAATGAATCCATTTTTTTCTTTCTGATCTCTGTCCACCAACATCAAACATTCTATTAAAATAAAAATTATCAATAACTTTTAATTATATTAGTCTTTCATGCTAAAATTATTTATTAATAAATAAAATTCAAGAGTAAAATAATTAAAAATAATAATAAATTTAAGTTATAACATAAAATTTATGTTTACAAATCAATCATCATCTCATTTAACATCACTGAACAAATATTCATCAAACTAGATTATTTCAAAATATAGATAGCTTTTATTAAAGATATGTCAAACTGTTTAGTTATTTCATGGAAGTAAAACAAATAATTTGATTTTCAGACTGTTTTTTATGAAAAATTTATCTAACTATATGTAGATGATTATTCAGTTCATAACAGTATGTTCTAAATGGATATGTTTCCAAAATCATTAACAGTCAAATAAATGCCAGTTCTCTCAAACCAACTATACACATAAGACTATTTATCACCTACTTTGACCTATTCCAATTTCTTAAAGCAAGAATTGTTACATTTTTGAAAAAGAAGTTGCAATCCTCAAATTCCCAATAATATGGCAAAATTACATGAAAAAAAATGAGTAGAGAATTATATCATATGTAACATTGTTATTGCTTTCATAAACTTGAATAGAAATTGAAAATATCTGAAAAACAGTCATTTATTAGTATCCAACTGGTATAATAGTATCTATCTAGTTGTGATGGAACTAAAAACATGCCTTATGGCTAAGATTCTAATTCCCCTAGCAACTATCATACAATATAATTAAGCAATTTTCATACACATTTTCAAATTAGAAGAGGCTGAAGTTGTATAAACAAAATTGCATAACTTGGAAAATAATTTCAATATGATATCAAAAATGTAAGAACAAAAATTAATTAAAATTCAGATTCATAATCTGCCAATTTATACTTTATCAATTATTTTAAAAACTTCATTAAATAAGAAGATAAATATTTTAATATCTAACATACTTGAAATGAAGACCTTTGAATGTAAAAAGTGTTTCTACAATTCCAGTTGTTTTAATCCTTGTTCTCAAAACATCTTGCTGACTTGGTATATAATTAGGTTGTGAAATTCTGTCCAAAGAATTCAGGTAACTAAAAAAAATAATTTATTTTAAACAATTATGAAATAGAATTTTATTTTAACACCACTTTCTCTTATAATGTATATATAATTTCAGCATTTATTTTAAAATATAGATTTATTTTTTCAAGAATTGTTATAGTAATTATAAAATATATTAATAATCAAATCAAATCAAAGTTTATTTATCGTATAAGGCTTTCACCTAAAATATATTAATATATATTTGACAATAATTTATTATTACAATAAATTTCTTGCACTTATTGAACTTTACAAAGTATTGTTTTATTTATTAAATTTATGCAACAATTTAGAAACTAAATCACTATGGAAGACTTTATATCATATAAATGCAGAAAACCTACTGGTGTTCCAATTAAGACTATCAAACGATAAACTCAAACTTGTTTTATAATCACATCTGTTTTAATCAGAAGACAAAGTTCAGTCGGCAAAAGAAATTTTTATTCACTAAGCATTTTGGGATTAAAACATCCCCTCTTCAGGCTACAAAAATATATCTGACATTAGCAATTTTAAATTGACAAAGTAACAAATACAATAAAAATTAAACTACCAATCAGGAACACTCCAGTTTTTACATATACACCTCTTATTAATATCACAATACACTCCAAGAGGTGTATATGTAAAAACTGGTGTGTTCCTGATTGGTAGTTTAATTTTTATTGTATTTGTTACTTTGTCAATTTAAAATTGCTAATGTCAGATATATTTTTGTAGCCTGAAGAGGGGATGTTTTAATCCCAAAATGCTTAGTGAATAAAAATTTCTTTTTCCGACTGAACTTTGTCTCCTGATTAAAACAGACATGGTTATAAAACAAGTTCAGGTTTACCATTAGATTGTCTTAATTGGAACACCAGTAGGTTTTCTGCATTTATATTACTAAATTTATTAATATTTCATGCAAATTATGTACCTATAATTTTTTATAAATTAATGAAATTTTCTTTTAAAAGTTTATTACAACAAATTAATATAAAAATATTATAGTATGTTAATGTAAATTATAATATATTTAAACAAATCATGTTTATACAGCTGTTACTTATCTACAACTTTTCTTTTCTTATTAAGAAAAATGTGTGACTACCTTATATTAATCTTTTACAATATTCTCAAATGAAACTCCCGTTATTTTACTTCATGTTTAATGTTAATTATTATTTATAAACTCAGAAATTGAGAAACATATTTCATTAAAAAACATTACAATCATTTATATATATATATTTATTCATTTTCCATATATTTATTCCTATATATATAATATATAAATGACTCTAATGTTTTTTAATGAAATATGTTATATATATATATATATAACATATAACTATATAATATAACAAATATCCCATATTTACTGAATAATTCAGACTCTAATTGAATAATTTTAATAATTAACTCAAATATAACTTGGTTTGTAGATATTTGACAATATTTACTGAAAGTAAATAAACTATACTAATTTTTTATTTGTTATAACAAAAATCACTTGACAATAGTTCCTTATTCTGCAAATTATCTAATTTTCAAAATAAACAAACAAAAAAAATTTAAATGTAAAAATTCATATTTAAATATATACATTATTTTGTACAAAAAATATATATTAATCTTTTTTAAATGAAACAGATATGATAGTAGATAAAATTATATAAAATTGAGAAAAGAAAAAATAAAAATGTCTATAGGACATGACTTCATTATACATGAATTTTTTTCATTTCAAAATCATGTTTTACTAAAATAAAAAATTACAATAAAATTTTTTTGACATTTGCTTATTACAAAATGTAGCAATTTAATATTTACATCAGATCTAAAGTAAGAAAAGTATTAAACAAATAAAAACATTTCTGTTTATATCTGTCATTTCTGTTGATAAATTTTATTATAGTAAGATAACAGATAAAAGTTCAGTGTGAACAAACATCTAACATACTCATAATTTGAATAAGTTGACCAAGAAAATACAAATTTGATGACCTCTGAAACAATAAGTTTTAGCCTAGAACACTAAGGAACCTGGGTTTGTAACTAGGCCAAATCAAATTTTAAGAAAAAAGTTAACCCTGTTATACTTGACCCATCCCTTACCATCCAGCCAATTAGGATCTACTAAAATCATAATAGCAATAAATAAGCCCTGCTAATGTCCAGAAGGTGGAGAACTGAAATTTAAAAAAATCAACAACAGAACTTCAAAACGCATACTAATAAATTAATTTTTTATAATATACTCATTTAATTATAATAATAAATGTGGGCACTTCTTGATTTATGAAAAAGATCCCTTCCTAAGATCATACATACATTATAACTTTTTACTTGTTAAAACAAACAATTTTGTTTTTTAATTACTTAAATTAAAATAATCAGAAAAATTAAAAGAACATACAATAGTACAGCAGACACCTGTATAATATGGGAGATAAATTCCATATTATAGAAAATCATGTTACATGAGATCTGGACAATTTTATTCAAGTTTATACTTGTCTGAGTTCCAGTATGATTGTAAATTGCTAATGAGATGTGTGTTAGTTTCAAATATGATTTTATTATATGCAGAGTGTTAACTAACTTGTTTTAAAGAAAGTTTCTTTTAATAAAGAAAAAAGCAAAACAGAAAATACAGGTAAATAAATTTTTAAAAATATTATATACTGTTGTTATAAATTAAAAGAAGTATTTGCTGTTTTAGCCATGTGTACTGAAACAAATAAAACTGAGAAGTTCAGAAGAAAATGTATACCTTTGGATGATAAAATTAAAATTTTGTATGAGTGCTAGTCAAAATTTTTTCATTGCATTATACATATTTGCATTATAGGAAAGTTCACTTTATTGTTAATAAATTTTTACCTATCAATAGTTTCACTATTTGATTCAGTGCCCACATTTTCTACATAAATGAATTATAAAATTAGTTTTCTTTATCAAAAATCTTATTACAACATCCTAAATAGTTTAAGGATTTGTCAAATGTATTCATAAATTAAACATTTGTAAATTAAGACATCAATAAACAGTTTTAAATAATAATTCTGTTAAAATGTAAGTTTAAAATTTTAATTTTTTTACAGATTTGATTTTTGGTTTCAAAGAAGCATCTTCAATCATATCACAGAACTTCATAAAAACAAAAAACTTAATACAACTCAACATTCATAAAAATATTCTTTATATATTAATAGTTTTATATTAATAAAATTTTAATAAAATCTACAATAAAGAATTTAGCAAATATATGGAAAAGATATGACATCAAGACAGAATATTTTCTATTTTTAGCACTATCTGTTCATAAGATTGTGAAACTAAAATATAGAAATTATTTTATATATTACCCAGAATCTCTATACAAGTAAAATTTACAAAAAGGAGCATATTCAAAGTTTTGTAATTAATTAAATTAAACATTTTAAAAAACATACTATAAAAATATTCCATTTAAATCATTTAATTATATAATTAAATGATTATTATCAGTTTAAAACTTATTAAACATCTTTAGAATTTCAAAGCAACTCTTTTGTGCAATATAAACAGTAATTGCTATATTAACTTACTATGGTGCAGAATCATTTAACTGATATTCCCTAGAACGTGTAAAGCATTCTTGCACTCCAGAATCTAACCACAGTTTCTTCATTATTGCTGCTAATTCAGGTGTCAATTCACCTTCTTGGGAAGTTCCAGCAATTGTAAAAAACTGACGAGCATCTTCCTACAGAAATTGAAACTTAAAATTGAATATATTTAAATTGTATAATATATTTCTTTATCATTACTTATAATTATATAGTTTCTCTTTTAAAAATAGAAGTATAATCTTAAAATGAGGAACTTAATATTTTTTTATCATATGAAATTATAAAGTTGTTAAATTCTTTTTTTTAAAATTAAATATACAAAAATAAATGTAAAATTTAAAACATGTCAAAAATTTTTACATTGAAATTAACATCATTAATGTAAGCAATGGATGAATTCAAGAAACAAAACTTTAATATTCAGAATGAAATCTGTACAAAAATAAACATTTTCAGTTAATTTAATTAGTTGTTGTCTACTCCAATTGAATACAGAAAGAAGCTATCATATTCTAGAAAAGCAAATATGAACCATATCACATGCCTAATTCAAAAAATTATTTAAATGAATCTGATAATGACTAAACTGAAAACTATTCCTGTGCAAATTTCATTCTGGATTTTAAAAGTCTAAAGTTTGTTAACATTAATTCAAAAATAATGTAGATGAAAAAAATGAATATTAAAAAAATCAAAATGTTTTCATATGATGTAATTTAAAATTGCTTCAATATGTATCTACATGTTAACATATTTCATGGAATCAATATCTTTTAACATTGCCTGTAAGAGTCATACTATTGTCATTTGGATATCACATGACTTCAAAATTTCATATTTTGAAGATAACTAAAAGTTGAGGGATTACAAATCCTTAAAGAACACAGATTTTGAAAGATTTTTGAAGTCAAAATGCCTGTAAAATATATATCAAAGACCATATTCATTATACAGACTAGGCATAAACAATTTTTTATATAAAGGACTATACAACACTGTTTTGATAAGAGATCAGACTAAAAAAACACCGAAAATATTAAATTTTATGTCAGATCTATATAAAACCCAATTACTGTAAAAAATGTAACATTGAAATATTTTTCTATATAACTAAGTGAAAAAATTTTTAAATAAAATTTGTACTTGATTTTAATGAAAACCTTAAAGTTGCAATTTTTTGCCTAGTTTTACATTTGAAGGAGTCTTAGAATTACAATTGGCAGTTCTCACATATGACCAAGTCTACTAATTTGTAAAAGAAATTTGAAGATTAATTATTTACGATATTCACATTTCTTGCTCATAGCCTCTATTTTTATTCACTGAACACAGACTTATTCTAAATTACTTATAATTTATCTTCATAGTATGAAAATCACATAAAAATAGCCCAAATCTAAAATATGTAATATGGAAACATATCAAATAAATTAATTTCAGTTGTTAGGACACTTCAATGCAAATTTTTTAATTCTTTTTTATACAAATCTCCTGAAACAATATTTAATCTAAATAAGTATTTTCATTTTAATTCATTCTCATTATTTTTGCTGCAGTATGCTTACAATCATGAAATTCAAAAATTAAATTAACAATAAGCTACATAATGATATTTCCTTGTTTTTCTCACTGCTAACATTACATACACTTTAAAATGCATACAAGCATAAAATCATATAAAAATAAATACACTTATTACTTACTGTTCTCATAGGATCACCAAAATTAATTTTTAGCTGTCCCATTGCCCTTATAATAATTATTAAACTTTGTATAGTGTTACTGTGTACAACTAGTCGATATTTAAGACATTCTTCTTTGGAATAACCAGATTCATGTATAATTCTGTAGAGTAAAAAAAAATCATTAATTAATTTTTTTTTCTTGCAAAAATGTTCAAATACAAAACTTAATACATTTTATCTATAAATGTTTGAAATAGCTCATAAAAGCTAAAGTAACATTAATCCTAAAAATAAATTATGAATAAAATCTTATTTTTAAAGTACAGTCACAAGCTCCATTAATACAAAGTCAAAGGGACTTAAAAATTGGTACTTTGTATCATTTATGTTTGTATTAAGCAAACTTTATAAAAAGAAATAAAATAAAATCAATCATACCATCAAATTGTAAAAGCCAAATTTTCTCCCAGTCATTTCATTATGTTTTATCTTATTTAGATACATTTGAAAAAATAAACAATGTACTTTACTGAAATATAGTGTCTCAAAGAAAGAATCTACAGTTATTTTTTGACATTGGTTAGAGTTAGTAGAATAATGATTGAAGCTACTGGATATAAAAGGCAGATGTATTCACCTAATCAAATCTGGATGCTCAATTTATGTAAAACTTTACGAATTTAAAAATAATTTATTTGCTTGTTTTTCAACAAAAACAGATTTTTTATTTTAAAATTAAAAAGTAATTACAGTATTTTATATCATAATTCAATTGTTTCATTATTTCTGTTATTAAAACAATTAAAAAGTAAGATCTATTTCATAAAACTACAAATTTAATTGAAAACTTCCCAACAGGATTGGGATATTTTTAATTTGTAAATTTGTAGTTTTATGTTAGTTTGTAAATTTTTTAGTTGTTAGTAATTTGTAGTTTTATGTAGTTTTAGTTAAATCCAATATTAACTTCTGTTTTAAATGTGCAAATCAACTGTCTTAACTAATCATTTGGCATTGTCACAGCATATGAAGTACTGACTATAAGAAAAAGTGTAATTTTTTTGAGTTGGAGTTAGTCATTGGCACATCACCAACAATGTTATGATAAAATTGATGTCATAAGTATTGCGGCTAACATGTGCTTCTGCTCATGTGACTTTGTATTTCCAATCTCATTCATGTGACTTCAAGAGAGAAGCTGAAAGCAATGTGTTTTGTATTAAATGATGTAATATAATTGTTATTGAATTTGCATGAATACATGTTTTATCTATATATATATATATATTTATATATATATAAATGGACATGTATGTCCCTATATTTCACTTTTTCGCCAAAACTACACATCGCACGTGAATGGTGTTTGTATGTGGTGGTAGCCCCAAGTCTCCATTCGTGCATAGGGGTGGTTGCGTCTCGATAGCTATAAGGGTGCGGGAGATATGAGGCTGAAAGTGGTTGAAAGTGGCTTTCTATTTCGAATGTTTTGTTCGAATTTTTCGAATTTGTTCGAATTAAATTCGAACA
>NW_019384367.1:721000-765481 GCF_000671375.1 Centruroides sculpturatus | reverse complement strand
AGTTTAAATATAAACATAACATCCAATGCCTACCCGACAGTCTCGCGAATACATAAAAGAATTGTTTTGTCAGAAAAATAAAAGGCTGGAATTACAAGGGAGAATTTCAAAGTTCGGAGGAATACTATCCGATCGGTATATACCGGCTTGAGCGTCAATGTCGACGTCTCCCATTCTCTGAAAAGTTTCGAATTGTTGCCCGAAGACAAGGGAAGACCAATGGGTATTCATTATTTTACGTTGCTTCTTCTTGTGTTTGTTCTGTGGGGTGTTCGTTATCCGATCATGTGTTCGTTGTCCGAACATAAAAATCCATCGCGAAAGTGTTCGTTATCTGATTTGTTCGTTATCCGATCTGTTCGTTAACCGATCACCCACTGTATAAATGTTAATTTTAACATTTAACATAATTTTAAATTTTAATTAGAATATTTTTTAATTGTTTAAAAAGAATTTTTACAAACTATTTTATTATTGTAAAATTACAAAAATATTAAAATTCCTGTAAAAGGGATTCATGAATTAGTTGTATAAATGTTGAACATGTTTTTATGAGAACTTATAAAAAAGGTTTAACGTTTATTATATTTCTTTTGAGTGAAAAGCAGTGCAATTTTTATATGTAGGATTTTAAAACACTAGAAAAATTTTTAAATGGAGTATACTCTACAATGAATGATTAATGATGATAGTTTTTAGTGTTCTTTTTTGTTGTTTTTTTAGTAATTTTTTTAATTCCTTGTTATTCGAGGGTAAGCACTGTGGTTCTTGAAAGTTTTGTGGCCAAACTTGTCTACCTTTTTTCCTGAGTATCCAATGTGCAAATCAACCTCAACAAGATAACAAAATTACAAATAATAGTCATCGCTAATACTTTCAATGCCACCTTTGTTTCATTCATGTCAGACAAGTTAGCATGGTTCTCACCCATCAGTAATATTGTGTCTGTTTTCTTGCATTCAAAGTGGTACGATTCTAATTGTGAAATTATATTGTATATACATACTATCATAAAACTTGATGAAATGTTTCTGAAATGGCTTGATGAGGAGTATGAGGAAGATAGGCTTCCTCCTTGCAAACAATGAGATTGAGGATCTCTGTATGAAAATCCTAGAAATGTTGAGAAACAAGCATATTTTCCACAGGCAACATCAGTATCAAGAAAAGTGTGCATATTGCCCCCCAAAAAAAAGAACAGTAAAATTTTGTACAAATGTAACATGTAGGCTACTGCACTGATCTGCAAATACCAGATAATAACAATCCGCAAACAATGCCATTTAAAAAAATTTAGACTAAACAGATTCAGAACTTGGATAAAAATTATAATTAAGTTTAACAATAATTTCAAGTATCGTATTTCTATTTTTATCAATCTCATCAATCTGATCACATATCAATTTTCTGTTTCTATATCAACGTTATTTTTAATGTATTCTAACTGAAGTAAAGTAAGGGAAACATTAAAATGTGTATTATTCATAAAAAAACTTCCTGATCTAAGTAAAATTTATCAAGACAAAACATTAAGAATACAAAAATACATAGGGTGAGCTGTGTATGTTCACCATTGAGTAACAGTGTTACAAATCTGGCTGCAAGTAGTGCTGGATTAACAATTTATATTAATTCTTTATATATATCCAATGTACACCACATACATGCTTTTTGGCCTATTTGGTCGAATTTTTACTTAAATGCATTTTATACAGAAAATTAAATAATATCATTTGTAAAAATTTTTATTTATAATTAGAAAACATAATATGTTCAAAATGATTAATAATAAGTGAAACAGCAAGGCCATTTTTTGGGACAAGACTGTCTTGGAGACTCACTACTAAGTGGGATCACTTTGACGTTCATGGTGGGTCTTGTTCTCATTCTCCAATCTTCTTTGGTATTGCTGGTTTTGAGCACAATCATTCAAACTTTGCCAGCCTCGGCCAAGGTGTCGTCCACAATGCATTTTTGGTGAAATTAACCTATCCAATAACAAAATTTCTCTCCATTGCATGTCACCCCACGTTGAATTTTTGTCAATGCTTAACGAAAATTTTCCGTTTTTGAAAAAAATAATTGTGGCTAGTGTATCATCCGAAATTATTTTTCTATTCTGCACAAACAACATAAATAATAAATGTAAAAAAAAAAAATACTTTGGAAGTTAGTTTTAATATAAAATTATAACAACTTGCACCATCTAGTTTCAAAAACATTCCACTGCTGAAACGAGATATCTCAGGTCAACTGGTCAAGGTCAGCAGGTCATGACTAGAGAGGTAAATGGGTTTTTTCAAAGATTCATTTGTCAAAATTTGATTTCGCAATGTTCGCATTTCAAACTTCCCAATGAACAATGCATGTGCAAATCTCGCATTCTTGCCTGTTTGTAGAAAGAGTGTTGCCATTTTGTATTTTATTTTGACTTTGTTCTTAGTTCCCTGAATACCTACAAGTCTGGTTTTTTTTTATGTGCGAATGATTTGGGCACCAAATACTCTGTGCCAAATTGCAACTGCTGACATGTAATCCTTCATACCTCAAAGGTGTGCAGCTGTTGACAGCAGGGCAATTTTATAAACAAGACATAGTCTGTAATATAATACTGTTTATTGACAAATGATTAAAAAAATATATATGTATATAAAACTTACTTCATTTGTTTAGCAATAGTACTTTTCCCTGATTCACCAGCACCTAAAAAAAAATTATATATGTAAAATATATTTATAAAAATAAAAAATATAATTACATTTGTTAAATTTTACTATTCTAAACACTTTTATTTTACAAATATTTCTTATAAATTAAACAAATATTTTACATAATATAATTCTTATTGAAAAGTATAGCTAACTTAAAAATCTCTAATCATATAACTCAAATAACTTTGTTCTCTATATAAAAAAAATTAATAACAGTATTTAAATAAATAATTGAATAATAAAGTTAAATGATTTAACTTCATAATAAATTAAATAATTTTCAAATTATATAAAAACATTTTCTATATACTTTTTTATTTTTTCTAGATCAAATTATTTGTGTTTGAAATTATAAATTTGTAATTTAAAACTGACAATAATATATTGGATTTTTAAATCTGGTTATATTTTAAATATATCTTACTTTACTAAAGAAATAATTTATTTTTAGAAAAAAAATATTCTTTCTGTAAATTCCTCTAAATACAATTACAGAGAAATTTACAAAAAAGTTTGCTTGCAAAAACAAACTTCTAACATACATGTAAATTACAAAGTGCAATAATTTTAAAATAACACAAAATATTTATAAATTGTTAGTATATAAGGTTCAACAAATTTTGTACTCTTAATACTTTGTTATAGTCAAGAATCTACAAGCCACATTATTTTTGGGCTATAATTAAATCAGTTATTAATTATGAAATTTGAATGATTAATAATATAGAGTTCCTATTCAAATTTTTGTTTTAAATTCCATGACATTCCCTGACCAACTTTGTACAAATTCCAACCCTCATGTTCCTTACAGTATGGCATATTGACAAAATAAAACAGCAATTGACTTACTCTGCATATACACTACTGCTTCTCCAACTTTTAATTAGTTATTTTTTCTAATTAACAGTTATATATTATTTTTATTGTTGAATTATTAAAACTAATTTAATAAAACATTTTATTTTTAAAGTAGTTTATTGTGTTATTAATCCATAACCATAAATCTACTTGGTTTTGAAAAAAAATCCATTATTTATTATTCATTAATAAATACTGTATAATCCATGTACAAAAGTATATATTTATTAAATTTATCCCTTAATAAATTTCCTGAACTTTATAAAATACAGTGTGTGATCGGTTAACAAACATAATCCATTCCAAGACTTTGTTCGCTATCCGAATTGTTCGTTAACTGATTATCGATTTACCATACGTTTTTATGGGAATTTCATTAATTTGTTCTGGATACCCCAAAAAATAAAAAATATATACTTTCTTACTATGTTTATTTATATGTAATAATAAAAATACATATATACACAGTCTTACATTTTTATTAGTCATGTTTTTTCCATTTGTGAGGGTTAAAGAATCTGTCTAATTCTGATTGCTTTTCTCTCTTCAAGATTTTTCAGAAGTAATTAATAGCATTGTAATTGTAGAGATCATTAAGACTATTAACCTCAACTTGGTTTGAATGCCATTCTAAGACAGTCGTTCTGACATCATCCCACTTCTTCAAAAAAATGTTTAATAGAAGATAGCAACATTAATTCTCTTTTTCAAAAGAAAACATATCTTGCTGAGTTTCTTGGTGTTCTTCTGTCATCAGATCCGTTTCAGGTTCCATTATGAGCTCTTCAATGTTCTTTATTTCTCAGATGTGATTTTTGTTACTCCTTAAGCTGCTTGAATATTCTTGATAATACAGTATCTTTCTTAGATAAAATTTAACTATGGCCTACTGTAGACCTGTTCAAGCCATACTGCCCAGCAACAACAGACATCAGATATCTGCCCACTCTACTTTTGCTATTATACTCTCAACTTTCGAAAATAAAAACTGATGCTAAACTTAACAAGTGCCCACCCGACAGTCTCGCAAATACTAGAAAAATAAAAGGCTGGAATTATAAGGGAGAGTTTCAAAGTTTGGAGGAATACTATTCAATCAGTATATACCAGGTTGAGCTTCGATGTTGATGTCTCCAACACTCCAAAATGTTTCAAATTGTTGTCCGAAGACAAGGGAAGACCAATTGGTATTCATTATTTTACTTCGCTTCTTCTTGCGTTTGTTCTGTGAGTGTTCGTTGTCCAAACATAAAAATCTTTCGCGAAAGTGTTTGTTATCTGATCACCCACTGTATTAATAAACTAGAAAAAAAAATCAGAAATTGGTTTGTTATGCAATCAAAATTATTAAAATGAAAAATGATAAATAATACCATTTGAATTAAAATTATCATTTTTTGTACTTTGTAAACTTTTGGGAAAATTTTTTTGTATGCTTGAAAGAAATTTTGGATCATGAAAATATTCTATACCCCTTTCCATAAGTTGCATTGCACCATATTACTTCTTGCTGCCTGCAGATGTCAACCACTTAGTCAACCATATTGTTAGCAAAACAAAACATCAACAAGACAGTTGCAGAGGCAAATTCCCTGACTTTTTAACAAATTTTCTGACTTTCCATGACTTTTTCCAAACACTAATGAAAATTCCTGACTTTTCAGATGGGTAGGAACCCTAAATATATAATGTAAATAAATAAGAAAAAAATTTATTTACAAATAGACTAAACAATAGTATATTCCAAATTACAATTTGCAGACAATCTGCTTGTTATGGTAATAAAAACTGTGACAGACTGACAGAGGAGGTAAACAAGACATTACAAAAAAAATCCATCAATGGAGTGCAAGGCACATGCTCCCTGTCAATTACAACAAGAGTGAAGCAATGATATGTACTCAGAAAAATAAAAGGGGTCAACTACAAAAGACACTAAAACTATGGATGGATAATAATAGGATAAAACAAGTGAAGGTTCTTAAATACCTAGGTATTTATTTTGATCAGAATCTAAACTGGCAACACCACATCGAGGAAATAAGTAGAAAAATGAACCAAAAAGCAAATCTACTCAACTAGATCATTGGTAAAAATTGGGGCTTAAACTTCAACAACAGTAAAATGATATACAAGATGGCTATAGAACCAGCGATTCTTTATGCCGCTCCAATATGGCATGATGCTCTTAGTAATACAGTCAACCCCCCTATAACACGGATTCCTATAGTTTGGATTCCTATATGACAGCGAAAAAATTGTGATGGTATCCGTACAAACATGGTAAAAAAACTCCTATAATTCAGTAAAACGTCATTGGACAGCCGAACTACTTTCCGCCGTCCAGCGACACGCTACAGAGAGTTTAGGCAAGTAAGTTGAGTTTACTATCATCTGTACAGTATGTAAATTAGGTACCGTAAGTCTAATACAGCACTAATTTTATACATTTCTTGTGAAAGAAACATTTCTTATTCAACGGCCATAAAAATTATTTATATTAATGATGTCTCCGAAGTTCAACAAAGTTTTTGCAGAAAAATAACTTATCAGAAATTGCGCCCGCTGTTCGGTGCACTGCTCCACGACAAAAACAAGCTTAAGCAATGGCGATATCGAACGGTGCACACTCAGTAAGTAATCCTACAATTTTTTGTTTATAGCATAGTTTATACAGATTATTCCCAAAAAAATATACGTGTTTTGGAAATGTTGAGTCAAATTAGTCTAGGAATCGATTAATTTTATGGAAGAAAACCTTTCAAACAGCCGTAGTCCGTAAACTTCACACGTGTCAGGCTGTGATTGGCAAGGTCTCCTAAAACATCAATTTCATAAAAAATGGAACGTATCTACCGTCTTATAGGGGGGGTCTACTGTATACACATCCGTAAAAAGTTACTATCCATACAGAGAAGAACAGCACTGAAAATTGGAAAGGGATACAGTACAACACCAACTGATGCTTTACTTGTGCTCGCATGGCTTATCCCGGTTCACATCATGGAAGCCTGGAGTTGGTTCTTCACCAACAATGGTTTGCAAAACTACACCAGGAATGACATCAGCAAAAGCATCAAAAGCAAAATGATCTCTCATGACTTTCCTAATATGCCTGATAGAATTAACAACTAAAACAGCAAAATCATATTTGGGACAAGATTATGTCTCAGAGATGGAATCACTTTGATGCTCAAGGCAGGTCTCATTCTCATTCTCCTATCTTCTGTGATATAGCTGCTTTTGGGCACGATCATTCAAACTTCACCAGCCACAACCACGAGATCATCCACAATGCATCTTACAAGTTAGATGAAATTAACCTATCTAATATCAAAATTTCTCTCCGTTGCGTGTCGGCCCGGGTTGAATTTTTGTCGATGCGTAACGAAAAGTTCCCGTTTTTGAAAAAAAAATAATCGTGGCTATTGTATCGTCGAAATTATTTTTTTATTTTGCACAAACAATATACAGTTTAACCTGATTATAATGTCATCGAATGTAACGACAATCCTAATATAATGTCAAATTTTTATCAGTCCTACAATTTTACTATACTAGATAATGTTAAAAAACCAACTTGTAATGACATAAAACTGTTTTAACGTCATATTTGAAGCACTCCCAAATTTACAAAATTAGATTACAAATTTTATTTAACATAGAAGAAACTACGTGTTCAGTCCTAAGGTCAGAGTTAACTTCTTAGAATGACTGTGGGCGGTACTCTCACCTACCTGACTTCGGTGAGGTGAGGTGGCTGTTTTGCCTGTTTGTAGAAGAGGGTCGTCATTTTTTATTTTATTTTGACTCAATTCTTGGTCCCCCAAATACCTACGAGTCTGGATTTTTTTATGTGCAAATGATTTGGGCACCTAATACTCTGTGCTAAATATCAATTCTCGACATGTACTCTTTCATACCTCTATGCTGGTAAGAACATCGGGCAGTACGATTTTATAAACAAGACATAGTCTTGTCAAAAATTATGAAATCGATGATAAAACATTAAACAATACAAGCTTAGAACTCCACCCTGCAGACAGCCACAACTATGAAGTGACCTTTGATTAAAATCCCGATACTATTAACTACTTCCAATAAAAAGTATGTATGGACGGTTCCAAAAAAAAATCCAGTGTGGGGGCTGGTATTTGCATCTTAAACCACAAAGGTAGGACTGTATACCAAGCTCATCTGAAGCTTGCAGAACACTGTAGCCTAACTCAGGCAGAGCTCTGGGTCATCTACAAAGCCATCACTGAAATATATGTAGTAGCAAACATAGAGGGTACTGTAGCCATATGTATGCCGTTCAGAGAAATCCTACCTTTCTCTATTGTCTATCTCTTCTCCCTCCTCCTTTCCCCCTTTCCATTATCCTCTTTTCTGTCGGTTAAACACCTCGTGTACGGGCGATGTCTTTCTTGTATGTATGTACTGTATATCTAGTAGCAGCAATAAATGATAATCAGAAACTAATGAGAAGAAAAGAAAGTCAAATCAATTTCTACAATTTCAAGTAATGATTAATATAACAGCAGCATACATGTTTATTAGAATTTATTATGATATAGAATCATTAATTTTTTTTATTATTTCCCCAGAGATCATAAGGAAGTAAATAAATCAAGTGAAGACAAAAACACACTTTGACATCATAATGAACAAAAATTAAAGCAGTGTTCCGCAAAGTGTGTGCCGCGGCACACTGGTGTACCGTGGTCAATAGTTGGTGTGCCGTGGGAAAATTTCAAGTTTTGTGAAAATAATGCACCTACACATAGCTGAGAGTTATGCGAGTGAAGCGCTTCGTTGCAAAGGAGCGGGACAGCCCACCCGTGCACCGCGCACATGTCAATGTGATATTGTAACACTGCGCCCCGCTTAGTCATCGTTGTCACACGCTTTTGTTAACTGAAACAAATCACTTTTCGCCAGTAACTAGCCACTAGTTTGTAATTGTGTCATCACGAACGTAATTGACTTTTTTTATTACAAATAAATAGACCCTAATATATGTATGTGTATATAATGGATAAATTCCTTAAACGTACCGCAAGTTCGTCAAGTAAAACTAATGATTCCCAAGAAGCAGAGTCAACGAAGAAAAAACCTAAGCTTGTTAATCAAAAATATGATGAGAGCTATGTACATTATGGCTTTATATATTACGAAGACGAATCATGCCCAATCCCAAAATGTCATGTTTGTAGAAAAACTTTGGATAATAATTGGATGGTGCCCAGTAAACTTTTATGACATTTAACTACTAAACACCCATTGGTGGCTCAAAAAGACAAAGCCTTTTTTCAACGTTTGAAACAGGTAACTCTCATCAGTTCGTCTTTCAAAACATCAGACAAAGCGCAGAAAGCAAGCTATGTGATTGCTAATATGCTTGTTAAATCCAAAAAGACTCATTCTCTCGCTGAAACTTTAATTTTACCTGTCTGCAAAGTTGTCAAGATTATGATTAGCCAAGAAGCCACTAAGGAAATCGTAAAAATACCTGCGTCAGCAGATACGATCTCATGTCGAATTAATTATATTTCTAGCAACATTCAATCAACATTAATTGAAAAATTAAGGCTTAGTGGAGTTTCTGCACTACAAGTCAATGAGGCTACTGATATCAGTGGTCACATGCATCTCATATCAAATGTGAGGTACACTGATGAATATGAAATAAAAGAGGACTTTTTATTTTGTCTGCCACTACCTGGTTATACCACTGCAGAAGAAATATTCAAAGTAACAGACTAGTACTTCAGTGAGCATAATTTGGAATGGCACAACTGCATAAGCATTTGCACCAACGAAGCAGCAGCTATGACAGGAAAAATTAGGGGATTTATAACCAGGGCTTCTGAAAAAACCCTAATATTAAAAACGTACATTGCTTTTTACACAGGGAAGCACTGATGGCAAAGTCTCTGCCTGAAGTTTTGTCTGTCCTTCTTGTAGGACAGACAAAATTGTCAATTACATCAAGTCGCGACTGCTGAACTCTCGTCTGTTTAATGCAGTGTGTCAGGAAATGGGAGCAGATCATCAGTCACTTCTGTTTCATACAGAAGTACAATGGCTTTCTCGCAGAAAAGTGCTATCTCGAATTTACGAGCTAAAAAATGAGACCCAGGGTTCAGATTTTGCTTCTCTGTTTAAAAGAGAAGAATGGGTATCAAAACTTGTATATCTGGTGAATATATTCGACAATTTAAATGAGCTCAACAAAAAACTGCAAGGCAGGAATTCTAATATTTTAAAGTTATCTGACAAGATTGAAAGCTTTTACACTAAGTTGGTGTTATGGATCAGCCACACTACCAATGGTAGTAATGAAATGTTCCCAAATATCATGGCTGCCAAGTCAGAAAAAAGTGCAGACTTTGATAGTGAAACACTTAGAGCTTTTAGGAGAAAAAATGCTCTCTTATTTTCCTAGCTGTAACCTGCAACTGATGGACTGGGTACGAAATCCATTCTCAGATAGCATTTCCATTGAACACCTACCGATAAATGAGCAGGAAGAATTCATGGAGCTAAAAACTGATTGGACATTAAAACTAAAATTTCCAGAAACAGAGCTAGCACATTTTTGGCTGCATATAAAAAATGAGTATCCACTGCTTTCAAAGCATGCTATTGCAATTCTCTTACCATTTGCCATGACCTACTTATGCGAATTGAGGTTTTCAACTCTCACTACAATTAAATCAAGAAAAAGAGAACACCTGAGGATGATCAACCAAGAGATGAGAGCAGCCTTATCAACGATTGTTCCAAATTTTGATCGCCTGTGCTCAGTTAAGCAGGCTCACATTTCTCATTAAACATTGTACTGATTTTTATAATAAATAAATATTAAATAAACATTGATTTTTTCTTTGGTGTACCTCTAAAATTTCTTGATTTGGTAGGTGTACCTTGAACACAAAAAGTTTGCGGAACACTGAATTAAAGGATATTCATTAATCAAGATACAATATGATTAGTATACAAATTTAATTGTATTTAATTAATTAATTCAAAATTATACAGAAAAGAACAATTCAGAATAGAGATCAAACTTTAGATTCTTGTATAATTTGCATTGTATTTTTTTGTTTGCATTTAGAGTTAGAATTCAGAGTTTTTGAACACAGTCTATTCTGCTTTTATTTGTTTTTATTTGAATTGTATTTGCAAAGATCTTGAGATTATATGATTTTGAAATATTCAATCCTACATAAAATCTTTTCACTCTTAAAATATAGAACTTTGTTAATACTTACAAGTTATATTATCTAAAACATGTTAAATGAGGCTCTTTCCAGACTACATAGACATGGAACATATTTTAAGTCTGTAATTTGATAATTACATTAATTATATTTGGTATTATCTTAAAATCATATAGTTATTATTCATCTAATATTTCTGAATATTTCTCACTGGCATATACAGTTTGTAACTGATTCAATTATACTGTCTACAATTAAAACAGTAATAAACTAATAAGATTATATATGAATTCTAATTCATATAGTCTAGAAAGAATCATAATATAGTTTAGAATGATTTATCAAATTTTAAAGTAATTTAGTTTTGTATAATTAAACTATCAAATAATAATTAACGTCTAGATTTATAAATAGTAAATCTAAATTACTATTTCCAGGCTATATTTACACTGATTTAATTAATTTCTTTACATTTATCAATAAATTAATATATTATTATTCTAAATGTAAAACAATTTATTTTCAACACACATTATAAACATTGCATTTATTAATTAATCACACATTTTAATATGTAGTTTAAAAATTACATGTTTACAGAAAAACCTCGATTAGCCAAAGTAATATAGACCAATGGTATCTTGGATAACCAAAAATTCAGATGACACAGACATCCACAACCATTTCAGATTAAAAATTACAAATGTAAAAGATTTATATAATAGCACTTTTAAGCTTAGTTTTATACCTTAGTGAATTTAATTATATATAAAACTATAATTGTTAAAAACAACAATTATATCCTACAACACTATATTTATTATACACCTAATACATACAATAGTTTTAAGAATAAAAATGAGTGTTATTGTAGTTATATTTTATACCAGTAAGTTTTGTCTCCTATTGAAGTTAAATAATAAACGGTAACAAAATCGTTTTGTAAATACATGTTATTGTTTTAAACTTTCTTTTATGAATTATGGTAAGAAAAGTGATGTATTCATTTAGACTTCAGCCTTAAGTAATCTAGAATCTCAGATAATCTAGGTTCTACTGTATATATTTTAAGCATTTTATTATTTCACTATTTTATTTATTACTTATTTCAAACAATCTATTTCCATTTAGACAGTGGCTATAAATTTAGCTGAAAACAGTATTTTATTTCATAAATTCTATTTGGATAAAAAGGTATGCATTTATCCTAATGTGTTTTATTAGAAAAATGCAACATGACCTTCAAATTATCAGAGTCAATTAAGAGTAGCCAATTACTCAGAACAAATTTAAATATATTAAATAAACACTATTTTATAACTTTATGTTATAAAACATTCAACACATATATTTCTTAAAACAAGAAAGTTTTTGATTTTTACATTTTCAAATTTGACTGAAAGTATTTTATAAAAAGACTAACACAGTATCTAATTTTATACTTTTATCCTATAACTCAAACAAAAAAACAAACACTATCACATAAAAAAATGTATGATATTGATTAAATATTTTACAATAATGCATATAAAAATCATTCATAACTGATATAAATTAAGATTCTACAAAGAAATGCATAAATCCATAGTATTTGCATTTTTACAAGATTTATATCCCATAAATGTCATCTGGCTAAGGAACAACCAGTTTGGGAGATCACAAGCTCATAAGAAACTTTAACTCTACTTTTATGTCTAATGTTAATATTATTTAAAGATATCTTCTAACTTAATCACTGTGAAGGGTCTGAAAAGGGGGAATATTTCAAAACGAAATAATAGTTATGAGATACAGGTATACCTTGACTTACGTCGTTTTGAGTTACGTCGTTCCTGATTATACGTCGTTTGTCAAAAAAGTATATGGAAAAATAAAAATCAAGTTTAAGTCATTTTATTCAACTTTACGTCTGTCCACCACAAATATTGAAGTCATAATATCACTAGAAAAGCGCTTAAAGCACATAAAATCATAAATGAATAATAAATGAATAATGAATTTTGATTACTTTTTTTGATTACTTTTGTACTATAAATTTTGATTACTTTTTTTGTACTATATTAAAAACTAAAATTTATTTGTTTGTAAGCTTAAAATAGATCCTTATTAACCATATATTATTAAAAATGCATTAATAAATAAAATACAGAACCGGGAATGGTAATTTATGGTTTAGCCTAGTGACAAGTAGATTTGAAGACAAGTAAATTCGACTTACGTCGCCTCTCCTTTACCAATTACCAACCAATTACCGACGTAACGCGAGGCATACCTGTATATTGTTATCTCTATTTGCCATCTGGACTGCCAAACAGTAACAATCAATGACATGTGTGAGCAGTTGAGTCAGAGATTGATGCCTCGTTTACAAACAACACAACCCATTTATTATACAATTAACTTACAGTAAAAGTCAATAGTACTTTTCATAAAGGGTTGAAGCCCCTGTTGATTTTGATGCATAGTCTTCAAAAGAAGAGGAGGAAAGTCCAGCAACGAAGCTGACCAGATGTTGCATTCGCTGACCAGATGTTGCATTCTAAGTCCAGTTCTTGAACAGGAAACAATGTCCAGTGAATGCAGATCAGAATTTCCGAAGTTTCTCTCAACAAAGGTCTATAACTTTCGGAGGATACATCAACAACGAAAATGCAACCTTGCAGGAAACACCCCAGTGAGGAACATAGCCTCACAGGACATCACAGCAAAGAATGAAGTGTCCTTGTGGTCTGGGCTTAAATATCTTGTAGTCTCACAAATTGCTACTTTAATTCTCTTTCTCAGTCCTCCAATTTTTCTGTTACCAGGTGAAATTGGACCAGATTGGTTCCCGAGAAAGACGATTGTTTATTAATACAATTTGACACTGTCTTTCGTTCTGTGTTGAACGAACCTTGTACCTTAACCAACATTTTCTTTTTTGTTCATCTTGTCTTATAAAGAATTTAATTTACTAATTTTTCTTCTTTTTTACCATGTGATTTTAATATTAAAATAATTTTATTTTTTTCCTTTTTCTTTAATTTAGTTCCCTTAATTTTAATTAATTGCAAAGATTAATATTCATTTTCGTTTGGATATATGGTTAAAAGAATGTTTTTCATCTCAGCCCAGGGCCTCACATTACTGGTACTAATAATAACCCTAAAGAACCTTTACTTCTAGTGATAAAACTAATAATCATCAAATGAACACTTTCAATCTTACCGAAGGTCTGCTCCAGGTTATAAAACAATTCCAAAACCAGAATGCTAGGAATAGAATGTTTGTGAATATTAAATTTAAAACATTTTGAGCATATAAAACAAAGACTTGTGGTTGCAAATACACAATTTCACCATATACATATAATGCAATCCCTGTGTAATTATTATTTGAGGGTGCAGCATGCCAGTAAATAATATAAGTTCAGTATGTGTTAGAGTTGCCATGCATCTCACACAAGTAACGCCAGGCATACGATAACATGTTACCATCCTTAAAATTGATGCACTTTCCTGTTTGTTTGACGATTTATTAAAGTTTTGTCATCAGAAGTAAAGGTTCTTTAGGGTTATTAATATTATTGTAAACTAAAAACTATATTATTAAAATATTTTACACACTGCATTTTAATTTTATCATTGACCTGAGAACTCTAAAACAACAGAAATTTCATTTTCTTTACCAGATTCACTGTTTGAATTAGTTTTACTCATATCTTCCAAGTCACTGTCACATTTATACCTGCCTTCTAGCAGATCCTCCACAAAGTCCAGTAGTTCTGGTACACATCTCTACATACTCTTAGAGTCTAGAATGCATAAGATGAACTGTTTGATGTATGCATAACCTATTTTGCTCAAACAACAACCTCACAACTATGTTGCTTTACATATTGCAAACCCATTTTGAGACTTCCTCACAGGAACATGATTTTTTTGTTTCTGAACTTTGTAAATTCTTCATTCTCATTAGCAATACAGTCGTCCCATTTTTTTTCCTCATCCTGTCTTTAAGAAGTTTATTCAGATGAATATTGAGAGGTGTATTGAAATGAATCATACAATCTGAAATGTAGTAAATATCAGTTTTGTTATTTTATTTTGGCTTGTATGTCTTTTCCAAATGTGACTATATATGTCAAATATTTGTCGTGTATTTGACAAATGTGTCAAATACATAACAAGTAAGCATTTCTGCTTAGATAAGGAATTGGGTCAGATATTCGAAGATTTTGGAATATACTCTTCTATAATGTATCTGTCTATTTATTTATTTAATTTTTACAATTGGAAATGTCATGTATATAATATGTAGATTTTCACCTCCCATTTCACAGTATAACCCTACACATAAAGTATATAAATGGTATAAGTGTAAAAAAGCAATTAAAATTCATTTTAAAAAATTGATAAGATAACAATAGGACAAAAATATTGAACATTAAGAATTATAAAATGTTGTATTTACTCACGTATAAGATGATCTCACATTTAGGATGAGGTGTGACTTTAAAGATCAAAATAAAGAAAATTAGATTTATTAATACAATTCTAATTTTATTTCATTTAATCACAAATAAAATATTATCAAATGCACGTATTTAGGCAAACAACCATGTTTTCTTGACGCTATCACCTTTTGTCTACTCAGACTCACCCTCTGAAGCTTCATTAATACTCTCCTCTTTTTCACTCTCACTCCACAAAGCATCATCCTCTGATCCATGCAACTGATACCCATGTGTCAATCTGTGAAGCTTTAGCTCGTTTGATGTAGCCAGTTATGGTCACTTCACAATTTTCGGAGTTAAGCCAGTCAGCATACAATTTCCTCACAAAATCTTTAAATGACTTGTTGATACATATGTCCAAGGACTGTAATTGTGATGTCATTCTCCAGGAATCATCACAAGAGTGCTCTTGTTTTCCCCTAGAAGATTTTTAACATCATCTATGAGGTGTTCCTTGAATGCATCCATCACTAAAATTTACAGTAGTTTTAGCAATGCTCCCGGTTAATGTAGCTGTACTGTTTTTAACCAGTCAAGCATAAGCTCATTGTTCATCCAGCCTTTCTTATGACATTGAATAACATCTTTTGGAAAAGTTTAATCTTTAGGGATTGTTTTCTGCTTCATTTATGGTGGCAACTTACAATCATCTGCTGTGCATGCCAGCATGATTGTGATTCTTTGCTTTTCATTTCCCCCTGACCTAATCAATACTTGCTTTTCTCCTTTTTGATGGACAGATGTATTGCTTGGCATATCAAAGTAAATTGGTGTCTCATTTGCATTCCCAATTTGACTTATTAGGAATTTACTCTGTTTTCTTAAATTGATAACATGTCTCCGAAACTGGACCAGCTTGGCTTTGTAATTGGTGGGTAATTTTTGAACAATGGAGGTTTAATGTCTTATGAAGAATCCTGCTCTTTTCATGAAGCAGGATGCCCAACCACAACTTGCTTTGAATTCTTGCTGTGGAATTCCACATTCTCTCGTGAGATCTTTGGCTTTTGCTTGGAGAATTTCCAGTCATGGGCATACACCTATTGCACATGTGTTTCACAAAATTTTGTAGTTTTTCTTCTAACTTTGGATAGTCACCAGTTTTCGGTGCACAAAATGATTTTCTTGTACTTTCACAATTAAACAATGAATCTCACTGATTACATCACTTCTGTGCACATACTTCTGATACACAGCCTGCGACACAGTTATTATGCAAAACAGTATCCAAGCCTGACAGAATTCGCTAAGATTTATCTATCATCTCCTGGCAGTAGTGTATATAGTGAGAGGCTATTTTCAGAAGCAGATATAGTTTATGAGGAAAAGCACAATTGTTTGCTATCATCAAATGCTAAAAAATTGTTTTCATTCATCACAACTTACCACTGATAGATTTTAAGTATTAAATGTAATAATTTGTGATAAAAATAAATATGTTTTTGAGTAATATGTGCATTGTTTTTTTTTTAATATTTGATATTCAGCTGAATGTTGCATACTATTCGGCCTAATACCAAATATTAAAAAAGTAGCTGAATAGGCCAAATACCAAATAGTGCACTAGTTGATTTCTGTTCTCTGAATTTTTTATTTAAAAAAGAAACTGATAATATTATGCAGCCTAAAGAGTGGAGTGTCAGAAATGTGCTCATCATAGAAACCAAGCATGAGATAACAGCCAAGATAGAGAGTGGGCACAAGATGTCTGATGTTGCTAGACAGTATGGCTTGAACAGGTCTACAGCAGGCACAATCTTAGCTATGAAAGATATATTAAGAAGTCTGAAGCAGCTAAAAGAATAATGAAAATCACATCTGAGAAATAAAGAGCATTGAAGAGCTCATAATGGAACCTAAAACTGATGTGACGACAGAAAAACTCCAAGAACTCTTAAATGAAGAACACAAAGAAACTCAAAAAGATGTGTTTTCTTTTAAAAAAGGAGAAGATGAAAGAGGACCAATGCTGATATCTGCTATTAAAGATCTTTTGAAGAGGTGGGATGATGTCAGAACAACGGTCATCCAAAAGACATCCAAACCAGAATGAGGTTAATAGGCTTGGAGATCTCTACAGTTACAATGCTATTAATTATTTCCGAAAAATCCTGAAGAAGAGAGAAAAGCAATTGACATTGGACAGATTCTTTAACCCCCATAAACGGAAAAACATGACTAATGAAAATGCAAGACTGTGTATATATGTATTTTTACTATTACATATAAATGTAGTAAGAAAGTATATATTTATTTTTTGGAGTCTCCAGAACGAATTAATCAAATTCCCATAAAAACCTACATTAGATCGATAATCAGTTAACGAACAATTCGGATAGCGAACAAAGTCTTGGAACAGATTATGTTCATTAACCAATCACTCACTGTAGTTGGAAAACCTAATGCAAGCCCCATAGAGGCCAAAAACATTTGTCCTATTAAAATTTTTGCTGGAAAAAGAATGGAAGGTGTGGAGTTCCTTTTTAAATATAAACATTTTTACAAACTGTATTAAATCTATTCAGCTGTAGCTTTCAAAATTAATATAAAAGATGAAGTACTAGTCACTAAATTACAGCTGTCCCTTGATAGTCAGACGTTTTGTAATCCGACATGCTCAGTAGTCCAACGCACCTCCCGTCAAGGTACCCGTTCCCGTTACGTGTCTGCTCGCACAGAAGCATGTCATGACGTGAATATCCCCACCCAATTCTTACACGATGACACACATTTCATGTGTTTTCCGTGAGCAGTTCTGTTCAAACAGTTGGAGTAGGGAATATTGTAGGCTACTGCTAGCAAAACAATGCCGAATATGTAATCACTTTCGGTAATCTGACATCCCTTTGGTCCCATACCTGTCGGATTATCAAGGGACAGCTGTATTTCTTTTTGTTATAAAAAGTAATTTATAATATATTACTCTGTTTCATATAAAGTTGAAACAAATTTTATTAAAATTAAGTTTTCTCCAATTTTTTCATGTTTTTTTTTTTTATAAAAACCTTAAGAGGAGTTTAAAAAAAAAAGACTAAAATGTAAGTCATAAATGTTTTTGGAATAAGAAATTTAAATTATTATTTTTAAAGTAAAAAAAATTAATTTTATGTAAATAATCATTACAAATCATCAGAAATTTTAATTTTATATAAAATCTATATTAGAATATTTTAAGCTATGAATGCTTATTATTTGTTTATTTTAATTAAAAATAACTCTTAATTTTTTATAGTTCTATTCATTTATAATAATATTCATTAAACATAATGATTAAATATTAAAACATCCAAATTAAATAATAAAATCAAAAAGATTTAATTGAAGCTAAACTTTTTGTTTATGAAAAAAAATCTTAATTTTAAAAGTATTATAATATATATTATATAGAAAAATATAAAATTGTTTATAGCATCAGACAACCTAAAATTAAGTGATTTAAGGTAGAAGTTTAATTTTCCTCACTACCTATATTGCTTTTCTTCCTTTACGCAGGATATCCTCATTAACTAACTCAGTATTCCCTATGTCATGAAAGTTATCTAAAATGTGGGTCAAAATACTACACATAATGTCAATGAAGTCTATTTAAATTAAATAATAATGTATGTGATTATATAATTAAAAATTTGCCACAATTAACAATTATATATGAAATTTTCTTAATTATGTTTACTTTTTAGTTTTATCAATATGAAAACTTTAAATAAATTCACTTTAAATTCTATAATAATAGCAGAAAAAAAGAAAAAAATATATATACTGTATATATAAAGAGCATAAAGTATCTGAATAAATTTCAGATAAATTTCTATATTATATAATGGATGCATATTATACAATGTTTGAAATGTGTTTGTTAAATATCATATATTTAAAAATTGTTAAATAACTCAAGGAATGTTATTGGTTTATTCTGATTAAATATTTTTAAAATATTGTACCTGTACTGTACATCTAATAGATCAAATGCTCAAAAAATAAAAAAATGAATGTAGAACAGTACTATAATTAAAAGCAAACATTAAGAAACATTCAAATTTTAAAAATTTCCAAAAAATTAATAATTGATTCAAAGATAGGCACAAACATATTTTAGAAATAATTCTATTGTTCTATGATTAATTTTTATCTTTTTAGGCTATTGATCTGAAAATGAGATTAAACATTTTTTTGAGAATTTATACATCAAAATAAATTGATATCTTCTCAAAACTAATTATTGTTGGACAATTTGAAGTTTTCTGTGAAGAAATGGAGTATAATGTTACAAGACTATTATAATATATTGTTCTAAAATTAGATACTGTGATTTTTTTCTGTTTTGAAATTGATTTTATATTTAGAATTTTTGTATTTTTTACTATCTATATATTTGTTATAAGAATGTACTGATTTTATTAATTCAAAACATTGAAAATAAACAACAGTAACCAATTTTAGAACAATGTTAAGTATAATCAACTAGAATCCAATAATTTCAAAGCTTTTATTAATTATCTTTGGCATTAATTCAATAAAATATTCAACAAAAACTTAATAAAAGTTAATTTACTTTCAAAATTTGAAAAATTCATATATTTTTTTTAAATTTGGAGGAATAATTCCAAAATTTAAAACTTATGTACATAAGAGAAAATTAAATGATTACATTGTATTCCCTAAATCACATTTTATTAAATATTTTCAATAATACATTAACAAATTATTAATTAAAACATGTAGTAACATTCTTAAAAAAGTGATAAATAAACTCTCAGAACTTATTGTTAAAAAAAAAAAAAAAATACTTTTAAAATTCATAGATTAAATTCAGAACCACAATTTAAAATTTTTATAAAGAATTTTAAAATAATATTCAGAATGTAAATTAAATTTTATTCTTTCATTAGAATAAATTCTTTTGAAAAGGCTATTCTAGTTATTCTAAACTTTTTCACCTATTGACTAAAGTTTTCAATAAGTTTTCTTGAACCCAACCCAACTAATATAAATTCAAACACATCAGACATGCACAACAATTTGCATCACAATTATCATCTTACCAAGTTCAGAATTATTGCATAACACTATGCAATTATGTATAAGCCTATATAAAATAAAAAATTTTATTTAAATAATAAATTTAATGTTTTTGAAACTATTTTATTATTAGAAATTTATTATTAGAAATTTATTTACATGTGTTCTAGCTTTTAAGTTTTCTAAGAATCAACATTTTTTTTTGTACATAAGTATTGAGTCACAAATCATACTTTGGGACACACTGATTTTGTTATACCACAAGTTTTAACTTGTAGAATTTTAATTTTTTTAAACTTTGTAATAATTTTTTGTATTTATATTGGAAACACAAAACATTAATGCAGTCTTAGAAATCTACCATATTTTGGTATCATAACTTTACTTATAAAAACTAAATTCATAATTTGCCAATTATTTCAAATTATATATTTACTAAATATCTTAATTTAAAGACTTTTAAAAAATTAATCATCATTTTCACTTGTCATAACAATATAAAATGTTTCATGAAATGATAGGATATGATGCAACTTTAAAATTAGGTCTACGATTTTAACTGATAATTATTGCATTTCTGACTATTTACTGCACCTCATAATCTATATAAATCATCAAAAACACAACAAAGCCAATAAGTTTATGTTCACAAACAACAATATTTTATTTTCATTAAAATATTAAATATCTGAGATTGGGATGTTTCAAAAATGGACAATCAAAGATTTAAATTTTTTGTAAAAAAATTGTTAAATCATAATAAGTAATTTATAAAAATATTTATTTGATAAACAGATGTTAAACTGATGATAAACTTCTTTAATAACTTAAAAATCAAGAATTAAGTAAATGCCAAAACCACTGCAATTTACCAGATTATAGTTGAACTTATTGACCTAAAATATTTTGGAAATTTTTGATATTTAATTACAAGATTAAATTATAGCTTTATTGATTTACAAAGTACTGTATTATAAACTGATAAACATCATAACTTCATTTTTGCAATAAATTACACTAATGTACTGTATTTCTAAAAAAATTATATCTTATATTATGGATATTTTTAGAATCTATTTCTTTGCATGATTGCAATATATTTATATAATAAACATTTTTATGGAGGAAGAGCTAAATGCTTTTAGTTCATTCAACCACCTTTAGTTATATTAATTAGAGAGCAAAACAGAAAAAAAATTTAAAGATTAAACAGATTAAAATGTTAAAAATTTACATAATACCATCATAACAACATCAAATCTCATTTTAAAAATTACCAGTATATTTATTTCTTAAGAAAAAACAAATTGAAGTTCTCATCTCTGATACAAATACCTATATGTAAGGAAAATTTTCAAGAAATTCTTTAAATTTTATTTTATCTTCACACAGATTTTCCAACACAGTAATTTCAGTATTTTATCTTAGATCTTTCTACTGCTCATTCCTACACAATTGCAATTAATAATATACAGGGTTCCTACTCAAATTTTTGTTTTAAATTCCATGACATTCCGTGACCCTCACCCTCATATTGACAAAATAAAACAGAAATTGACTTACTATGAATATACACTATTGCTTCTCCAACTTTTTAATTAGTTATTTTTTATAATTAACGATTATACATTTTTTATAATTGCTGAACTAATGAAACTAATTTAATAAAACATTTTATTTTTAAAGTAGTTTATTGTGATTAATCCACAACCATAAATTTACATGGCTTTGAAAAAAAAGAAAAAAGCAATTATTTATTTATTATTCATTAACAAATCCTGTATAATCCAGGTACAAAAGTATATATTTATTAAATTTATCTCTTAATAAAATTATTAAACCTTATAAAATATTAATAAACTAGAAAAAAAATTAGAAACTGTTTTGTTATGCAGTCAAAATTAATAAAATGAAGAATGATAAATAATACCATTTAAAGTAAAATTATTTATCATTTTTTTATATTTTGTAAATTTTTGTATGCTTGGGAGAAATTATGGGTCCTGAAAATATTCTGCACCCCTTTTTCATAAGTTGTATTGCACCACCTAAACTGCCTGCAGACGGCTACACTTAGTCAAGCATATTGTCAGCAACAAAATCAATAAGGCATCCAGAAGACAAATTCCCCGACTTTTTGACAAATTTCTTGACATTTCATTACATTTTCTGAAATCCCTGACTTTCCAGGTGTGTAGGAACCCTGAATATACAACATAAATGGCTATTTAATTCAATGGAAACTTTGTTATATTTCAAATTTAATTAACAAAATTTTCTTAGTATTAAGAACTATAAAAGTTTAAAATATTGTTTAATATATAATTGCATTATTGAAAATGTTTTGTCAGGAATTTTATGTTATAGAAATATTATATGAATGTCTTAAAATAAAACATTTAAAATTGTAGATACATCTCTTGAAATTTTTGATGAATTTGTAAATAGTTAAAAACCATTTAGAATGATTTTGTTGATTAACAAAAATATATTTCTAAATCTAAAATCTATTAAATTATTCAATTTATATTTTTAAAATGAATTAATAAGCCATAAATTACCANATAAATAAATCAAATTCCTATGAGTCGGTCATAAAATATAATTGATGAGAGAGCTGTTATACGAATACTTCTAATCCCATCTGTGGGAAGAACCAAGATCATTCTACAAGTCCTAAATGACCGTTAATGTTATCTTATCACAGACCACGTGTTACTCTTCCAGTAACCTAAAACTAAAAACCACCACCAATGTGGGTGGTTGTCTAGCAAACTCTGTAAACTTTTTTAATGTTCTTTTTTTTTAATATAAGATACACCTATCATAATCTGCACTGTTAAATCGGAAAATAAATCTATTTTTTTCCAAAGTCACATTGAATCTATGCATTGAACTGTGCAAAAATTTTGTTTGCACCATCGAATCCTAATTCCGTGAGAAATAAATAAATATGGAGGAATGATGACGAAATTATTATTATTACAAATTATCTGAATAATTAGATTACGGGAGCGGTTTCGATAGTTCTTATCTGTGATGAGAGGAGGATTTTAAAATATTTTATATTTATTTATCATCAAAATTTTTTTTATATAAATTTCTTAATGGTTGACTGTTTCTATCGGTCAACTATTCAATATTGTAAGTACATCAGTAACCGTGCGAAACTAAAACGTTCCGTGTCTCCGGTATAGTTCGAACGAAAATAAAATGAATTTTCCGGCAAAATTCAAAGTTTAAAAAAAAATTTCATCGAAAAAATGTTGACTGCATGAAACCATTTTACCGATGAGAATGTGATGTTATTTCAGAACACATGTTTGAAAGAAAATACTCTAAAGACATATGATAGTCGCGACTCTTCGTTCTGTATAATAAACAAGTCACATCAAACAGGACGTGAGTAAGAATGAAACAATGGCCGCCTCTAGATTCGATTCGGGGGAATTCAAAGTCATCATATTTGACTGGGAAAGTTTTGTATGGAATGAATTATCTGTAGACGAAAACGATATATGTTGCGATATTTCAAAAAGTAGATAAGCGCTCAATCGAACGTAACAGACTAAACCTAAAACGTTTTTGAAATAATAATAAAATATAAAAAGTGTTTAAATAAAAATTCTGCCGGAGAATCCTGAAAACGTTTCTCATCCGGAGGAAGTCAGACAGGAAATCATTTCCTAGTAAGCATTTTAAAAGCTAGAAACAGAATAATAATATATCAAAATAGTTATTAAATAAGATTAAAAAAATTAAAATTTATCAACATTTAAAAAATATATATATGTATAACTGAAGAATAAATCATTTCTAAGATCTTTTTTTAGAAATTCGACACCAAGTTTTTTATTTTTTCTATTGTACATTAATCTACATGAAAAAAAAAATTTAAATTTCTGAGACAAGACCGTTAGTAAAGCTCAAGGACTAAAGAATAATCATCAAGCAGCTGGTGGAACTACGACCGTTGTCCTCCCCTTGAAATGGGTGGGGATTTAACCCTACTAAGGCCAGGGACAAACTTAAAGTGCAATCTTAACAGTAGGTGGATGAGTCATTTTTCACTGCAGGTATTACAAATAAAAAACTGGTAGTGTGAATTAATGAAATAAAAAAAAACTTATATGTATATACTCTTTACTTCATAATTTATTATATTTTGATAAATTTATTAAACTATATTTATTGCTTAATAAACAAGCAGTATAAAAAAAACAAAGAAATAAAAATACTGTCAAATTGTTTCTTCAGTTAAAATTCAAAGATTCATTTAAACTAGATTTTATCATTTGCATTAAAACAATTAAATCCAGTTTACATATACAGAAGAAATTATCAACACTTTATTGTATAGAAACGAAAATAATGGGGATAAAACTGAAGTACAATAATTCTAATTAAAATATTGTTAACATGTGTTAAACTAATTACCAAAACACCATGAGGATACCCACTTCCATTTATAATAATAATATTAAAGACAGAATATTAGATCTTTTACAAAATTAATGATCTGTCAGTTTCTATTTACACAGATTTATCCTTTGTTAATGCAACTGAAAAGATAAATATTTCTATAAAATAAATTTATTATTTTAGAAAACTAATATTGCAAATTAACCTGTCTTTATATATTAATTTGGTAAATTTCTTTTTTACAAATTGTTTATTTAATTTTAAAAAATGCAGACTAGAAAACATTTATATTCATTACATTCACTTTTCAACACTTGATATCATTTACCTCGATATAAGTCAAAACGAAGTAGAACACACGTGACATTAGCAAGCTTTTTCCAGCAATATAAGCGACCCTTGGGAAAAATATGGTGATCGACCGACTTAAATAAAAAAAGAAATGCCGACAGCAGTAAATTTTCCCCGAACGGCATGGGAACCGAGACAACCAGATCAATTTCTTAATTGGAGAAGGAAAAATAGTTATTCGATGCAACCATATCAAAAGTAAACTCAGAAAGGATTATTTTTTGCTATAAAATTTTTTCGTTAAAATTTTTCATTCCTGCAATTTGCAACATTCGTTTGAAGTATGTTACTTTTAGCGCCATAAAAATTATTAATTAATTTAGGAGAAAAACAGAACGGGGGGATATATTCGTTATGTATTTGAATTTTATATGTTCTAATTTGTTGCGATTACGAAAAAAATTGATATATATATATATAAATAAATCAAATTCCTATGAGTCGGTCATAAAATATAATTGATGAGAGAGCTGTTATACGAATACTTCTAATCCCATCTGTGGGAAGAACCAAGATCATTCTACAAGTCCTAAATGACCGTTAATGTTATCTTATCACAGACCACGTGTTACTCTTCCAGTAACCTAAAACTAAAAACCACCACCAATGTGGGTGGTTGTCTAGCAAACTCTGTAAACTTTTTTAATGTTCTTTTTTTTTAATATAAGATACACCTATCATAATCTGCACTGTTAAATCGGAAAATAAATCTATTTTTTTCCAAAGTCACATTGAATCTATGCATTGAACTGTGCAAAAATTTTGTTTGCACCATCGAATCCTAATTCCGTGAGAAATAAATAAATATGGAGGAATGATGACGAAATTATTATTATTACAAATTATCTGAATAATTAGATTACGGGAGCGGTTTCGATAGTTCTTATCTGTGATGAGAGGAGGATTTTAAAATATTTTATATTTATTTATCATCAAAATTTTTTTTATATAAATTTCTTAATGGTTGACTGTTTCTATCGGTCAACTATTCAATATTGTAAGTACATCAGTAACCGTGCGAAACTAAAACGTTCCGTGTCTCCGGTATAGTTCGAACGAAAATAAAATGAATTTTCCGGCAAAATTCAAAGTTTAAAAAAAAATTTCATCGAAAAAATGTTGACTGCATGAAACCATTTTACCGATGAGAATGTGATGTTATTTCAGAACACATGTTTGAAAGAAAATACTCTAAAGACATATGATAGTCGCGACTCTTCGTTCTGTATAATAAACAAGTCACATCAAACAGGACGTGAGTAAGAATGAAACAATGGCCGCCTCTAGATTCGATTCGGGGGAATTCAAAGTCATCATATTTGACTGGGAAAGTTTTGTATGGAATGAATTATCTGTAGACGAAAACGATATATGTTGCGATATTTCAAAAAGTAGATAAGCGCTCAATCGAACGTAACAGACTAAACCTAAAACGTTTTTGAAATAATAATAAAATATAAAAAGTGTTTAAATAAAAATTCTGCCGGAGAATCCTGAAAACGTTTCTCATCCGGAGGAAGTCAGACAGGAAATCATTTCCTAGTAAGCATTTTAAAAGCTAGAAACAGAATAATAATATATCAAAATAGTTATTAAATAAGATTAAAAAAATTAAAATTTATCAACATTTAAAAAATATATATATGTATAACTGAAGAATAAATCATTTCTAAGATCTTTTTTTAGAAATTCGACACCAAGTTTTTTATTTTTTCTATTGTACATTAATCTACATGAAAAAAAAAATTTAAATTTCTGAGACAAGACCGTTAGTAAAGCTCAAGGACTAAAGAATAATCATCAAGCAGCTGGTGGAACTACGACCGTTGTCCTCCCCTTGAAATGGGTGGGGATTTAACCCTACTAAGGCCAGGGACAAACTTAAAGTGCAATCTTAACAGTAGGTGGATGAGTCATTTTTCACTGCAGGTATTACAAATAAAAAACTGGTAGTGTGAATTAATGAAATAAAAAGAAACTTATATGTATATACATGGTTCATAAATATCTGTCTAACAAAACTGCATTATAAGCTAATGATGATACAACATAATTTTAAATTTAAACAAATATGAATAAGAAAATATTTTTAGTTTAAAAATTAAATATTAAGCAATTTCTTGATTCATCATTAGATAGCAAAATGGTATAAATTATTATAATATACTGATTATTTTATTTTAAAAAATTTTCATCACTTAAAACATAACAAGGAGACTATATTCAGAATTTCCTTCTAAAAGTTTCCTATTAAATGAATGACATCACTTCCTGGATAAGCATTTACTAGGATAAGAGTTTAGTGAGATAAAAATTTAAAGTTTTTAAAATACACATTGATAAATAATATATATTTTTGCTTGTAAAAGTATTAAATTTAGTAGCAAAAATAATTTTGAACTACTGAACAGAAGTTATAATTTTATATATTCATTACATTATAATTTTAAAAGATCTAAAGAATTTGTAATTATTGTATGATCTCATTATACTTTCAAACTTCCTGTATAATTAAATATTTTACAAAATTATATATTTCACAAGTAATGAATGACATTATTTTAAACCAATATACTACATAAAGTTAGATTAGCACTTTTTTCCATTTATAGTAATATCAATGGCTAAATCAACAAAATCTTGAACTTTGTATCTCAATCTATCTGAAAAATTCAGATTGATTTATTGTCTAAAATAATTTACTTTAAACCTAAATCACGTTTTACACTTCAACAAAAACCTAAAACAATTTCCATTATATATTTATCATGTTTGCAGTGTCATTTTAAATTACTAATTTAACAAAATTTTATAGCTAGAATACATGACATGATAAATATATTATTGAACTTAATTTTGCCTTAAGAAATAGTTTAAAAGACATTTTATTCAATTCAGCAAGCTTATAACAATATACTTTATGATAAAATAATATGTATAAATCTAAATTCTAACATCTATATAATCATTTTAAAATTTCTCAATAGTTTCAAGGCTAATGTTGTCAACCAATTTTACATTTAAACATATTTAAGCTATAGAAAAATAATACAAAATTTTATNTTAGTGGGTTTAATTAATTTTAATTATTAAAAGCAATTAAAATTAGTTTTTAGGTTTACTTTTAAAGTTTTAAATATATATTTACTGAAAAGAAGTTTAAATCTCCGGTAATGCGGGATCAAATTTGGGAGAGCAACCCAGGAATTACTCATAAGGAATCGGGTCTGTTCCGTATATGTTGAGTCCCGTCCTTCACTATCCAGCCATTCCCCTTGTGTGCATATATTTTTCGTTTCAGATGGATCGATCTGTAAGATCGGATCACTCTTTGTCACGTGATACAGATCACTTCTATCGTGTGTATTAGTTGGTGGAAAGTATACAAATACGATCGATTTGTATTTACTCCGTATATAAAACTGTTTACATAGTGGCAAAATGGGACAGTGCACGCAGGCATTCTTACCATACAGGCCTAAAAACTGTCTCTTAATACTTCTTTTTTAAATCTCGGTTTATCGGATATTTTAATAATGTCTTCACTTACCATTTATTCAGTTTTAAATACTTTTCGTTGTAGACAGTTTAAACATATTTCTTTGCTGTCAACTATCATCTTAATTTTAAGAATAGAGGTCGCCATCTTTAATCTTTTTTATCCGATCCAAACAATCCTACTTTTCACTCGGATTGGTTTGATCGCGATCCAGTTGATTCTAGATGAGGTTTGTATACGCGAATAGAGATTGATCAGATCTCTATACAATTGTTCGTTTATATGCGGGATTTGAATGATCGGAGTAATCTTGGATCAGTTTGATTCCGAATGTATACGCAAACCTAGCCGAACCTACAAAGAATATGGGAAAAAAAAGGCTCCTCTTACTCGTTAGTATCCACAGGGTAGAGACAAAAAAAGAAGTAGCGGATTATGTTCCTTTGAGGTCCTAGGCGCAATTTTTATTATAAAATCCTTTATGTAAAAGTATTTTTTATATTAAAAAGATAATGAAATTCTTAAATAATAAGTTTTCCTTTATAATATACAGTTTTTAAACGTTCACTAAATTTTTAGGTATAGGCCATCGGTATATTATCTTCTCGCTATGTAAGTTTTGAGATCCATCGAGACGACCAGGCCCTAAGTGCGCGCCTGTTGTGTAATTCGCCACTGGAAAAAATGGCAATTACGTTTTATTTTATATTTCAATACGTGTACAAGACTTTGTGACCACAGTAGAGCTATAATATCTGAAGAAGCGGTGTTGCTGGTCAAGGATCAACTCTCAAACCTGAATTTCCCTGAAGTCACATTTAAAATATCATATAAATAAAATTTCTTAGACCAATGGTTGGAGACTGAAAAGCACTGACGGCATGTTGACATGTCTAACAAAAACTAATACGCTTAAACAACTTTAACTTAGGTTAAACTTTTCACATTTATCTAATCAGAATCAAAAACTATTAAGGCCAATCTTATTGTACGGAACTAAAAAAATGGATTTTCTATCTTTCTAAAAAGAAATATAAATAATTAATGACATAATGAGGACATTAAAGATTCTAATTGATATTTTTCAAAACAAATATTTCAAATAGGCTTATATAGTTTTTATAAAATTAATTAAAATACTTGAATTTATATCACATAAACAAAAAAATTTATACTATTTTTAATCTATAAAATAAATACAGTATTATGCAACACTACATTATCTGATAATTAATATTTTATAGCTTTTAGAAATATTTACAATAACCAAAACTTTTGAATATTCAAAATTTCAGATCTTTAATTCTAATATTCTATCTTTTCTGATTTTTTATGATGTAACACAAAGATTAATATAACATTATACATAAATCTCTAATATAGTAATTTCCTTAAAAAAGTGAAGCTGAATTATTAACAATTATAAATTCACACTTTTTCAATCTATAACCAAAGAATCGTTATAAAAAATGTTCTACACTCATTTTAAAAACAACCTGTTCAATAAACTTACTATTTGAGAAGTGGCTGCTTCTATTTTCTTGTATATAATATGTAACTTATAAAGGGTCAATTACTTAGTTTTTTTTACAATATATTTTAATATTTTAGCAATTAACTGAAACTGTCCTCAATTACAAAACATTCAACATGTTTATACTTAGATATGATCTTTAATAACTGAATATCAAATTATATAAACTTTTTCTAATTTTCAGTTATTACTTTAAAATACTAATAATAATAATAATTTCATAATCAGTTTTTTGTTTATTTCATCATCATACCAATAGAAATTGACAGTTTTCTAAAGGAAACAGATTACAATAAATTTTGATTTAATACATAACTTGATGCGCTTTAATTTTATCAAAGGTGATTTATTTAGCTTACAAATTGTAATTTTTTATGTAATGATCTCAATTAATTACTATTATAACATAGCAGAGAATCATGAGGAAAATGCTTATGTATGAAAGGTTAACTCACCCAATAATAATAGTTTAGCTTCTCTGGCTTGTCTTTCTCCATCGGCTCTCAAATCTTTATCTATCTTCTTGGATCTCTCGACTGCCTCTTTGTCAGCAGAGGAACTGACAGCACAACCCATTGCTGACTTTAGGCTTATGAACCAGTTCAAATAAAATTAATTGTTCAAATAATAAGCTCAATTATCCAAATTGTTAATTAAAGTATAAAAACACAATTACACACTACAGGCATATAAAAAAAACTCTTTGTAAATGATTAGATTTCTAATAACATGGCAATTAACACGTGACAACACTCCCTAGTCCCTACTCTTCAACTTCTTCCGTTAAATTCGCTCCTCAACTGTGACAGCGCCTTCTGCCGATCGACCACACTGACATCGAGATTAAAAATTCAAAATTCTTCAACTGGCACGCCCATTTCTAATAACCCTTCTAGAGAACGTAATAATAAACAATAAAATTTACAAACTTTATTAAATAATTATTAAATCTCGTATGTTTTCTATTAATAATTTAATTCTATTATAACATGAAATGAATATTATAAAACTTGTGAAAATAATTTTACAGAAAATGTGAATTCTTTAATTTCAATACGCTTATATTATAAATAAAAATATGTTTGTACAGTATATATATTTATTATAACTTTGTAAAGATTAACTTTTAAGCTAAGTATTAAAAATGGAAAATATTTCGCTTGTATTTGACATAAAAGGTAATATTTCGTATTGACTATTTTTGTTTGGCCAATTAAATATTTTTCATTCGTTAGCGGGTTTAATTAATTTTAATTATTAAAAGCAATTAAAATTAGTTTTTAGGTTTACTTTTAAAGTTTTAAATATATATTTACTGAAATTAAGAAGTTAAAATCTCCGGTGATGCGGGATCAAATTTGGGAGAGCAACCCAGGAATTACTCATAAGGAATATGGTCTGTTCTGTATATGTTGAGTCCCGTCCTTTACCATCCAGCCATTCTCCTTGTGTGCATATATTTTTCGTTTCAGATGGATCGATCTGTAAGATCGGATCACTCTTTGTCACGTGATACAGATCACTTCTATCGTGTGTATTAGTTGGTGGAAAGTATACAAATACGATCGATTTGTATTTACTCCGTAAATAAAACTGTTCACATAGTGGCAAAATGGGACAGTGCACGCTAGGCATTCTTACCGTACAGGCCTAATCTAATCTTTCAAAACTGTCTCTTAATACTTCTTTTTTAAATCTCGGTTTATCGGATATTTTAATAATGTCTTCACTTACCATTTATTCAATTTTAAATACTTTTCGTTGTCGACAGTTTAAACATATTTCTTTGCTGTCAACTATCATCTTAATTTTAAGCATAGAGGTTGCCATCTTTAATCTTTTTTATCCGATCCAAACGGTCCTACTCTTCACTCGGATTGGTTTGATCGCGATCCAGTTGATTCTAGATTTCTAGATGAGGTTTGTATACGAGAATAGAGATTGATCAGATCTCTATACAATAGTTCGTTTATATACGGGATTTGAATGATCGGAGTAATCTTGGATCAGTTTGATTCCGAATGTATACGCACCCCTTGCGAACCTACGAAGAATATGGGAAAAAAGGCTCCTCTTACTCGTTAGTATCCATAGAGTGGAGACGAAAAAAGAAGTAGCGGATTATGTTCCTTTGAGGCCCTAGGCGCAATTTTTATCATAAAATCGTTTATGTAAAAGTATTTTTTATATTAAAAAGATAATGAAATTCTTAAATAATAAGTTTTCCTTTATAATATACACTTTTTAAACGTTCACTAAATTTTTAGGTATAGGCCATCGGTATATTATCTTCTCGCTATAGTTTTAAGATCCATCGAGACGCCAGGTCCTAAGTGCGCGCCTGTTGTGTAATTTGCCACTGGAAAAAATGGCAATTACGTTTTATGTTATATTATTTCAATACGTGTACAAGACTTTGTGACCACAGTAGAGCTATAATATCTGAAGAAGCGGTGTTGCTGATCAAGGATCAACTCTCAAACCTGAATTTCCCTGACGTCACATTTAAAATATCATATAAATAAAATTTCTTAGACCAATGGTTGGAGACTGAAAAGCACTGACGGCATGTTGACATGTCAATTTTGTTCTATAAATACAAGAAAAAAGTCAAATCTGAATATTTTTGTTTGTTTTGTTTTCTATTGATATAAAGACCAAAGAATTGTAATAGACAAAACTTAAGACTAAAAATGCAATCCTTTATTTTTGTATATAAAAATGTTTCGTTAAACATTGCTTCATAATTTATGATTTTACGAGTATTATTGAAATTATAAAAATCAGCATAGAACTGCAATATATAATAGCATCTTATTAATTTTGCACATAACGGTATCATAAGATTTAGTAATTTGGCACTTGCAATATCGCAGCATTTTAGCAATTGTGCGACTTAATCATCACATTCTGAATCTAAAATAGTTGTACTTCAATGGCTGGACTAGGCTTTGAACTTGACGCCACATCCCAATTAGTTTTATACATATCAACTGTATATAAACGTAGGTGTTATTTTGCCACATTAAAATGCCTGCAATCTGAAAAGAACATCTGATAGCATACAACGCATTCAATTTAACAGTATTCACACGGTTTCTTTTCCGTTTTGATATCAGTGATTATAGAGAAAACACATTCGATGACTGCATTTGAATAAGGTAATGTCAGAACAAATTTTATCAACTTACAAATATTGGCAAAAGGAAACTGCTTCTCTGTAAAATCTGTTTCCTTAGGAATTTGTTCTCACATTCCATCCAGACTTAGCTCTTTTTTGTGAAGAAAGAGACTAGCAAATTTCTCCATTCAACATCACCTTTGAAAATACTTTTAAGGTACTTATTCATTTGCATAATCACGATGTTTACCTTCCAACGCAATGCTTAGATTAATAAACCTGACTTCTTGAAGGAACGTATCTCAGAGTGGTAGCCTGAAAGTGATTTCTCATGATGTAGTAGTGTAAAACTTCAAACACACCATCCTTACTTCCTGAACTAAATTATCAGATTTTCCTTTCAAGAATTCTTCACACTGAAGGAATTGAGAGTGAAGAACTGAGCTTCATTCAACAAAATGGAATGAATAAAATAAATGAATCTTTTCTAGGTTTTCCATTAATTCAAACACAGTTATTTAAAAAATAAACTTTAAATTTTCACTTAACTGATGAATCAGAAGTGTTTTTGACTGTAAAAGAGCATTGAATCAGTAATCGAAAACAAATCTAAATAAAAGATAAACTTTATTTGTAGGTTTATACATATCTTCAAATATCCATTTGGGTTAAGCACAAATATCATCTGTCAAAGGTCGAACAAAAAGTTTTCAACATGTCTCATTGTTGAAGGATTCTGTCAACACAATGATGGTAAGAAAGCCACCTAGTTTCTGTTAGTTTCTGTTAGTTTTGCCTATTAGCTCCGTACGTTTCATTAATCTCCTCTAACTGCTCAACATCGTTTTGGACTACTGGCAATGTACTGTATGTCACCATACATCGCACAAGTTCTGGATTTATAGGAAGTTCTTCACATGCTTTTGCAGCAATAGCAGCAGCAGTGTTGCAGACATAACGCAGCAGAATAAGTTTGGGGAGCTCTGTTTTAAGACGAGCCTATGATTAGTTATTCTGCCCAATCATCATACTTGCACTATCTGTTGCAATATTTGCAAGATTTGATAAAGGGATCCCCTTTTCTGACAAACAATTTTAACTTTTATAATATGTCATCATTTTTTCCCTTAACAATAACATTCTTAATTAATGATGAACATTTTTTCCTAATGCGTAATGTTACTTCTCTTAATATTTTTGAATTACTGAATGCTTTTTTAAAATAGGAATTAAGTGATCAGACACTGAAAATGCTTTATTGTGTTCTGTAAAAAGCTGAAAGGACAACCACTGCTTTTTTAACTTCATCCATGAGCGTTTTTGATTTGAACATCTTTGAAATAGAAATCATGCTTTGCAACTGCGTTATATTTCCTTGATGTGTTTTGGAAGAGGAATGTTTTGTATTTCACTTTTCCTTCCACTCAAAGTACAATTAGCCTACAATTTTCACTAGTCACACCTAAAAATGGAAGCAACTATTCAGAAAAATTAAGACTTTCAATTCGATTTGAAGGAATTCGGGTAGGATTTTGCTTTTTCTGACTGCTCGACTTCGTTTCTCACAATTCTCTTTCTCTTTAGTGTGAATGCATGGCTTAACTGGATGCTCAAAAGAGTGTTTTTTTTTTTTTAAAGTTATAAACAAACAAAAACGATTTTAAAAGAACAAAAAAAAATTTTTAATTGTCATCCGGTAAACAAGTGAAAAAACCACTTACTGACTATACAGGGTGTATCAGAATGGCGTTTTAAAAATTTGGGGATTGTAGAGGATGAAATTTTGCACGTTTTGATATAAGGAACCCATAGCCGGAAATGTGATATAAAGTTTTTACAGCACTACTTTGCAGTCGGTATGCTGAATGAAACAGCAGAATACAGTATTTATGACAAGTTTCATTAACAAAACAATAGAGTACAATCAAACTGTACATCGAATCAATGGCTGCACTACTTTAGAGTAAATGTTCAATGTGACGACCACCAACTTTGTTACATANGCACTTTGCAGTCGGTATGCTGAATGAAACAGCAGAATACAGTATTTATGACAAGTTTCATTAACAAAACAATAGAGTACAATCAAACTGTACATCGAATCAATGGCTGCACTACTTTAGAGTAAATGTTCAATGTGACGACCACCAACTTTGTTACATAATGTGCAACGACAAACCATGTTTTGTCCGACTCTCTGTAAGATGCCACGCTCGCCTCTGATGGTATTAAATGCTGTAAAGATGCGTAAGCTCCTGAACTGTTCCTACAGGTGTTACGTACACAACGGTCTTTACATAACCTCAGAGGAAGAAGTCAAGAACAGTAACATGACGTCAATGGACGGAAGGGTAGCTACCAAAGTGAAGGGCGGTCAAGCACTTCTTACCGCTCTAGAAACTTTATATCACATTTCCGGCTATGGGTTTCTTATATCAAAACGTTCAAAATTTCATCCTCTACAATCCCCCAAATTTTTAAAACGTCATTCCGATACACCCTGTATATACAGAAATCAGGGTTGTATTTTCTTCTTTTCTTCCTCCAGCACTACAAACACTCCCAGAGAAAAACTATTGGGTTTAGAAAGATCAAATTTTAAACTTAAGCCTCTCGTTATCAGTGAGTTGCTCGCCAAACTTCCGGGTCGATAGGTCAAAGTTCACGGAGCTTTCCCATGGGGCTATTTTACTTTCATTGCTTAATTTATGCTCGTAGTGATAAAATAACATGGAAACGAGTGATTTTTGTTTAAAATATTATTCAATATAACTAAACTTTATGCCAATTAAAACTTTTTATAACTTTTTTAGTAAACGGTGTATTGAAAGCTTTCGCTCGGCAGCTATTGCCGAGCGAAAGCTTTCAATACACCAAACGTAGACCTAGACGTAAAGCACCAAACTTTACGTCTAGGTCTTGATGTAAAAACACAATCATTAACCAAAAAGCAATTCGTATCCAAACAAACACATCTGAGATGTAACAAATTGCACCAAAAAATTATGACAATTTAGATAACAAACTTTTTCTTAGTTTTTTTTTAATATAAAGATTAGCTTTGTGCTTCAATGCTAAATATAGGAGACAATAATGGCATTGCTTGAAAAACTCAAGCTTATCTTTACCAAAGAAAAACTCCTAAGAAAAAAATTTGACTGCCATCTAAATTGTCATAATTTTTTACATGACAAAATATTTTTATGTATGAGTTGTTTGCTTCCTCTTAAACCAAAACCTCGACTTCCTGAACCTAGAAAGTAAATTTTAAAAAATCAGAAAAAAATTTCGTTAATATGTGTGTATGCGTGTATATTTTGGCGTCTATTTCATTTAATATCTCAGGATGGGGTAATGATTAAAAAACGAAATTTGGCATGATAGCTTATATATAAGGTGCATTGATGCTATTAAATTTTGGTAGTTAAAGGTCGACTGGGTGGGGAGAGTAGCCTACTTATTATTAAAATAAATTTCTACTCGTAACAGGACGGAGTGCTGTAAGGTGTTTCTGTTGATGGCTTTACGGTGACAGTAGCAGTAAGCTACGCGCTGCCTCTCCAGATATTATTGTTCCATGGTAACCGCTCTATATTAAGAATATTATTAAATCAATTTTCGTTGGCTTAATTTGAAAATGATCAAATTTTAAATAGAAAATGACTTTCATATTCTTCCTTAGAGTATCGTAAATCGAATGACGAGTGGGTTTAGTCAATTACTGTTGAGATAACATTTGAACGAGCAGTCACTCGAACTAGCACGCGATTAATTTTTCGAACTAGTAGTCGAACGATCACTACTCGAATGACTGACTCGAGAGATTGCTACTCAAGCGACTGCTACGAATGACTAATTCAAGCAACTGCTCAACTGATACTCAAGTGAAATTACCATAATCGAGATAATCGAATTGTTTAAGTAATTCATTCAAGCGATTTACCGTCACTAGTAAAAACATATCAAAACCATTAAAACATTTATCCACCACTTAACCAAGTTGGAAATTCCGGCTTGAAGGAGATCGGTTGTGACAAGAAAACGTTTGACCGTTCTGTCCCTTCGTGAAATGCGACCGATGTCGGTTGAGCATTTGCTTAGAAAGTGCAACCAACAACCGACAAAGTGATTTTTCTTCGAAAAACGAAGGTCCTTGCTTATTGAGTTCCATAAAACTGGGATACTCTCGAGACATTATGTCGCGCCGTAAAGAACAAAGCCTGTGTATTCTGACGAATTGGGAAGATCCTTCACCACGATAATGTGTGAAGGCGGACATGCCTTCAAATCACAAAATTCAGTGCGAATACAGAAAATGTTTAAGTGGGAAAAGCTTAACCATCTGCCTTAGAGTTTAGGTTTATCATCGGACGGAATTGTAAAATAAGGTCATCAAACATTTTCTTATGTCCCAACACTTTTCCTAAAAGGCCAAAATTTATAATCTAGTTGAAAGGTTGGATAAACATTTTAGTAGTTTTGGTACGTTTTAACTCACAAATCTGTGTGATGTGACAGACCTCGGTCTGTTTTCATTTCGATTTCTCTAATATAACAGCAATTTCGTTCTGGTCATAAACAGTTTATTCCCTAGAATTTTCCGAACAGTCTATCTATAATTTCAAAAATGTATTTAAGATATTTATCTATCAATCAAAACAGAAAAATCATGTAAACTGTAATTAACATTAACGATAATATTAGTAATCATAATTAAAGCAAGACAAAAATATACTTTATTTCAATTTTTCTGTTATAACAGAGAAATTGAAATAAAGTATATTTTTGTCTTGTATATGTATATGTTAGCATCGTTATGCATATGTTAGTATATTTTTGTCTTGTATATGTATATGTTAGCATCGTTATGCATATGTTAGTATATTTTTGTCTTGTATATAAAGTATATGTTAGCATCGTTTAAACTGTTTATTAAATCTTATAAAAATATTCGAATTAGTTGCGATTAAATGTTTAGGAATAATTAAAATATTATTTCTAATTTCTTTCTAAAATCTTCGGAGTAATTAAAATCATTGTCAGTCCATTGTTAGATGACGATCTCTCTCTTCCATGACTAACTTGTAAGTCTTTCCTCTCAGTCACTTTCATTGTACTTCAACAAATTTTCCAATTTTGTCTCCACCTAATTCTTGGTTTCTTCTTTCGTTATTCTATCCATTGTCTTCATTTCATTAAGTATTTCGTCCACCCTTTCACCTTTGCATCTGGCTATATGACCAATGTAACAAAGCCAATTATAAAATAATCTTATCTTAATAATATTTTATTGATTTTCATTTCATTTATTAGAAACGTTTAATAGTTCTAAGTACACATCTGCCAGAACCTTTAAGATATAATACGCAATTAAATGCTTTATAATAAGCGTAACATGAATGAATAATTGAAAAATCCATCAGGAACACTTAAAATTTTTCATCCCTAAAGTTTATGTCGCAGATAAAAGAAAGAAAAAAAAATGAAAATTAGTTATGTGAATTGCTAATAAAAATAGAAACTTACTTACCTAACTAAAACGGTTCAATTAAAATTGCGAATCCTGAAAAATTTTCATATTCATCCGAAAGAAATTCAATTTTCAAATTATCAATTTGAGTAAAATTAAGAGCCTCAGGCTTAGTTGAACAATATTCATAATCATAATCTCCAGATGTTATTATTAATTTATCAAAACACGATGGCTAAAAAAAATAATATTAGCATATTTTATATCAAAATGCATAATAATTCGTAGAAATTCTGTAAATATTAACACTATGTATGGATTTTAAAGTAGGTATGACCGCCCTGCGCAACAGTACTGATGAATACTAATGTATTCATAACAGTATCGTTGGGCCGGACGGATGTTTGTTCTCAAGAAAACGCATAAGAAAACAAAATTTGATTATTCTAATGCACTGAAAGATGACAAGATAAAAACAAAGGATAATTTTTAAAATTTTATTTATTTTTCTAATTTAAAAAAAAAAAATTGTGTGTACAATGTAAGTCTGGAATAGTGAATACGACCAGCGAAGAGACTGGCCAATGATGGTAATTGAGAAGCGAAGCAATACAGGATGTTGTGTCATGTCGAAGAGTTATTACGATTCAGTCTGTTGCAGATATTGTATCAAGACGTAAGCAAAGCCGTACTTTAATTAGAAATTATGCTTTGAACTTTGCACTAATCTGAACTTTGATCACAGTCAGTTTGTTGACTGACTTAGAGTATTAGTGATATTTTAAAGACAAGTGACTTTATATAAATTATTCCGATATTGGGTGATAGAATGTGCTTAAACATAGAGTACTGTATAACATCATAAATGCATATGTATTGTATTTGTTTTTGTTTCATGTTACGAAGGTGGTTGATCTCTCCTGTACTTTTGGTATAGTTAGACCACATTTATTCGGGCGAGACAGACCACAAAAGAAATTGAAAATTATTGAAAGTATGGAAGTTAGAAATATATTATTTTTACATTATATGGTAAAGAGTAGGAATGAAAATAAATAGTCCTACAAAAAAACAAACAAGCTTTTCAATTCAGAAAGAGAAAAACAGTGTAAAGAAAAACGCATACACGCACACAAAACCAACGATCTTCAGATTCGGGGAGTGAAAGTCCAGATTTACAATAAGATGATGTGTCATCTGAAGAGTGGAACGAAAATGAATATGTGGGATAAGGAGAAAACTATTTTTTAAATCTCTAGAAGGGATGACGGAGTTAGACCTAAATATGGAAGCTGCAGCCTTTCAATAAGCAATATTGTACCAATTAATTTTCTCCGTTATTTTACTCTTTATAAATTACACTTTTGTTATTTTTAAAGGGCGATCTTACCAGTGATGGGTGGACGCTCTAATCAGGACATAAGAGTGAGACATGCCAGTTTCAATGTTTTTTAAATAAAAATATATGCATTTGATTTGTTGTAAATTATAACATATCTAAACTATTTGGGCAATGTTTTAACAGATTAAAAGAATTAAATTTCAAGAAACAAACAGCTATGAATTTTTTTTCAAAACGGTCGAACTACCTGGAATTTACACTGTATTATTTATTTTGTTTTAATAATTTCTTACTTCTTTATGCATTTTTAGGCAGCCTCTATGCATTGCTGAGTTTATATATTATCTTTAGTAAAAGCCTGATATTTTAAATTTAAAATCATATTCTTACACTTTATTAATTATAATAGTACTAATAAGTCTAATAAATAATAATACTTGAAAAATGATGATTTATAAAAATACCTCTTTTCCTTCTAACTGCAATCGAAGAAACTTAATCATGACATTTTGATTGATAACTTCCCATATACAAGTAGAATAACTTGGATAATTATCCGGGAATAAAGGACTAGTAATTATTGTTTTCTCTGTTATATTCAGAATTCCTCCGCAAGCATTAGAATAAGCTACATTATAAAAATTTTATATTTAAATTCAAAATTTTGTAATATTTTTATTATATATATTAAAACATCTCTTACATTCACAAATTTTATCATTCGTAAATGCGTATCGTCCCTCTCTGCATTCACATCTATAGCTTCCAATTGTATTAACACATATATCACTGCATCCGTTTCGTTCAGAATATTCGCATTCGTCTATTTCTTAAATATGATTTCATTTTTAATATTTAACAAATTACTTCAAAATGGACACAGCAAAATTATATATATTTTAATTTAAATAAAAGAATTAATTAAATTGCGATAAGACTTCTAAACAATGAATTTCTGTTTAGACTAACTTGCCATACAACAAATATTTTAAAATTTTGGACCTTTCAGAGAATTCTTTTGTAAAATAAATTATCGTATTCAATTTCTATTACAACAATTTGCAAATATATATAAACCAACGGTGACCAAAGAGCGGCTTTGTGAGCCTCATTTAACTATTGAGCATACGCTCGTTCAGAGGCATTCAGAAGTGCTGAGCGGAAAGTCTATAAACCTTTCCTATATCTTTCCAAAAATATTCTGTTAGAAGGGATAAACCACATACATTAACATCTATGCAATGAATAAGCATAACTTAATTAACAACAGCCAAGACAACCATTAACATCATAGTGATATTTTATTACGTAATCCGCTCTTATCCATGCTGCTCCTCAATGGGATTGTCGAAGCATTTCTAATACACTGCCCCTGCTATAGATTTATATATTTATTTATTTATTTTAATATATATATTTTTTAATTTGTGGAAATAATAAAATTAATATATTATTTTGCTCTAATTGACAGAAATTTATAATTTTATCAGCTATAAGTAGAGTGTCGTTCTTATCAGTTTACAAGCTATACTTCATGTTTACAAATAGTGTAATTGACACTTCTTGCTGTTTGCAAGCGATAGTAATAATAGTCGTAGACGATAAAAACTGATGTAAAATAACACAATAAATGATATTTTTTTCAGTTTGAAAGTAATACAACAAAAGTTCTATAATTACCCATTAACCTATACTGTATAGACAGCTTTTATTAAAAATATGTCAAACTATTAGTTGTTTCATGGAAGTAAAAAAAAAAAATAATTTGATTTTCAGACTGTTTTTATGAAAAATTTATCTATCAATAACTATATGTAAATGATTATTCAGTTCATAACAGTACAGTATGTTCTAAATACTGTAGCTACATTTCTAAAATCATTAACAGTCAAATAAATGCCCGTTCTCTCAAACCAACTATAGACATAAGACTATTTATCACCTACTTTGACCTATTCCAATTTCTTAAAGCAAGAATTGTTACATTTTTGAAAAAGAGGTTGTAATCCTCAAATTCCCAATAATATGGCAAAATTACATTTAAAAAAATGAGTAGAAAATTATATCATATGTAACACCATTATTACTTTCATAAACTTGAATATAAATTGAAAATATCTGAAAAACAGTCATTTATTAATATCCAACTGGCATAATAGTATCTATCTAGTTGTAATGGAACTAAAAACATGCCTTATGGCTAAGATTCCAATTTCCCTAGCAACTACCATACAATATATTAAGCAATTTTCATACACATTTTCAAGTTAGAAGAGGCTATTTATCAGTTCATAATTATAAATGCTTAAAAATAATTTTGCAATTAAATTACAAATTTCATTATTCTTCCACAATATTTTTTAGTAGTATATATCGCATTGCATCTTGTAATGTAATACAATGTAATGTTATGAGAAAAAGTACTATATTAAAACCTCGTCGGGCGGATGGACTATGCGGTTAAAGCATCAGCTCACTGCTCGGATGATCCGGGATCAAGTTACAGATAGTCCTGGATGCGTCGGATCTCGTCCCTTACCACTCGACCATTCTTATTATGGACCTGGCCGAACTCAAAAAATAGCACTCTTTTGGTGTCCATAGGTAAGAAAAAATATTACAATATATTTGATAATATGATGTGCAAGAGTTATCACTTCATTTTTTACGCTGTTATAATTGGAAATACGTTTGTAAATAAATGTTCTCTTTTGGATAAATCTAAAAAAACACACACAAGCCTATACATATAAAAGCATAAATTAAGGAGAAGCATATACCCCATTCGCCCCCTGGATACATCGATGATATCTCTTCACGTCATATTTTAAAATGTAATCTAAAGACTTCGTTAACATAGAAGTTTGACATGGTTTTCATAATGAATGTTCTATGAAATTTTTAGTTTAGCTTTGAGTATTTTATATACTGTATCTATTTATGGCATATAATTAAAAAATGATAAATAAATTTTACCTTTGACAAAATTTACTATAAAACCATCGGGTTGAACATAGTCACTTGCAGAAAAATCACTTTTATATTTCATTAATATTGTATTATTAGTGGATATTATATCTTTTGGCATTTCGTTTCCAGAATATCTTCCTATTAAATTGTTTTCAGGACACGAACCGTCGACTATTTCTAAAAAGTTTGATTGACAATTTTCTTCTGTAATCTAAGGTTTTAAACATTTAATATAATAATATACAGGATTTTGAAAACTCAGTTAACAATATAGGCTAAATAATGTTAATATATAAATCGGTTAATTGACTTTTGTGCTACTTTACATAATAATCTATTTATATTGAAGCTACTTACAACCGTATTTTGAAAAATACCTGAAAACGTTGAAATTTTAAAGCTACATTGTAACCTGAAGAAACTGTAATAATCCATTTACATTCTACATGAAAATAATAATTTCCCAAATAATTTGGACTTTGTATTATTCCTTCATCGGCTTCGATAATTCTATCACATACAGCTATAAGAAAGAATATCTTAGAATGTTTTTAAAATGTATTAAAAAGATAATACAAAAAAGTACTGTACTTATTTACTTTTATAAGTTAATGAAAATCCTTGATCTTCTGAATAGCTAGAAGTTCTTTTATATGTAATTAATAAATAATTTGAGAGACTTTTATATAATATAAAATTAGAGTTGCGGTAAGTTTGCTTTCCGCAAAATCTTCCTAAAATTAAAGAAATTTGATACTTATACAGATATCACAAGAAAAGTTAAGACAGAAGAATTATAAAGAAAATTAAAATGGTTTAGACATGTAAGCAGGATAACAGAAAGATGTAGAAGAAAAGATAGATTAATAAATTATCAAAAACACAAGGAACTTGAAGGGAGGAGTTGGAGGAAGAAGATTTATATATATTGTTTATATATATATATTAGGGTTTCTTTCCCGGGATCCTGTTTTCCCAGAATTCCCGCTGTTTATTCCCTACAAGAAAAATCCCGGAAAATCTCGCATTTCAATAATAATTTATCATGTCAGGTTTTCTTTCTATTATTTATTATACGAAAAGTTGCATCTTGAAGACTCACCTAAGAGAGAAATTTTGAGGTTTCATGCTGCATATTATTACCTATGTTTTACAAGTCTCTACTTGTTAGTTCATGTAATATCTATGTATTGTATTTGCGCATCATTGAACAGCAGAGCACTCGCTGAAAGTAAGTATCACTCATAGCACTTTAGTTTATTTTTTATTTCATTTTTAGAAATAAAATAGTATTTTTTTCGTAATCATTAAAACTCCCAATGAAACACTTTATTTTACTTTCATCTTATAATGTAGGAGAACATAAATTAATTGAGCCTAACGTGTCCGTATGGGTGAGATTGGCCCTACACTTTTAGTTACTTACTAGAAAATAAATTAAATTATTCAAATTTATGATATTC